>NW_016813906.1:1370366-1392302 GCF_001698545.2 Rhinopithecus bieti | reverse complement strand
AAAAAAAAAAAAAAAAAAGTCTTGCTTTTCTGAAGAGTAACTAAGCCAAAGACATTGTGTTCCATCTTTGTGTTGAAATGCAGATTTCCCACTAAAAGGCAAATCCTTCATTTCAAAAGGTTGAATAGGATGATACTTAAAAAAAGAATTCCAGCTGGTTAAATTTAGGGTGTTAAAAAAAAAGTTCACTCCAATAATATTCTTTGGCTCTGGGCCCAAAGTATTTTCACTTGATCGTGAATTAGATAAATTTTTATTATACTTTAAGCTTTTGCCTTAGAATGGTGGAACTTATCTAGGAGACTGAGAGGGCAGCTGCATAAAAAAGACAAATTGTCTTAGGACAATTTGTTTTGTTTGTTTAATCACATACCTCACTATGCAAAATGTGTGTCCCCCAGGATAAATTCCATTCATTCATTCTCTCATGCATTCATTCAACCTCTCATGCATTCATTCAACAAATATTTACTGAGTGCCTACAATGCCCAAGCAATGGGCTAGCCACTGTGGGCAGTACAAAGAAAACACAGACACAGATTCTCCCACAGCAGGCTTCATTTAGTAGAAAAGGTAAGGCCTGCACAGAAATTGCTCTACCCCAATGCAGAAAGTGTGTCATGAGAGAGGTACAGATGAGCTGCTATGGAAATTCAAAGGAAGATAAATTACTTCCATTTGGAAGGGAGGGAGAGAGGCTTTGGGAAAGAGGAAAACTTATGAGTTAAACCTGGAGAGCCAAGAGAAAGGATTTCCTAGATAAAAAGAAAAAGCAGGTAAAGATGCTCAGAGAGAAGCAAAGCCCAAGGTGGGCACAGAGTAAATGGGGCCCAATAGGTGGTTACATTCACATCAAAATATTGCACACTGATTCATCCAGTTGACAGCAGAGGATACGACCATCTAAATAAATCCTCTGAAGATTTCTGTGACATCTTCCGTTTTCACAAGTGCGTATTTTCCAATTTCACATTTTCTGAAAATAAGGGACACAGCCATGTGGACTCTTGTGAAACTCCATGAAGGTTCATCTGTTCTGTTTTCCCCACCTCAATTGTTTCTTCCCCAATGAGTGTGGGTGGCCCGCTAAGGCAAAATTTACTATGTTTTATTCCTCTGAGTCAGACAAACAAGTGTTGATAGCCATGTTCTTCCTTGCAATACTGCCTTCCTGGCTTAAATAATCTATTTCGGATGTCTCATTGCCAGTTTAAGATGGGCTTGTACTTGCTGACACATTTTCAACAAATGACTGTGCAAGAAACATTGAGATTTTCCTACACTACTTTGTCTCTTCAATCATCAACTTGACCATCCCTCCAAATTTCCCCTCTTTCTTCTTTTCAAAGCCATGGTGAGGATAGGGGTGCCCTTACTCCTGCTCTGAATCCTCAGTTGAGGATGTTTGTGTGTAGTGGCAGCAGGGAGAGGGGTGTAGCCTTGCCTCCGTCAGAGGTATTTATCAGGTTATTTGGGAGCTACTTTCAGAGATGCCCTTGCTCTATGTATTCCCACTGCCACCACTCCCCAGTTTCTTTTCTTCCTTTAGGAAGCAGGGACTTGTTCCTCTGGACTGCTAGAGGGAAGTCAGGAACCTAAGTTCTGCAGCCCCAACTCTGCAACTCACCAGCTGTTTCGTGACCTTGAATAAATCCTTTCTTCTTTCTGGCCCTAAGTGTTTCCATCTTTAAAAGGAGAAGACTGGATTAGACGGGTGGCTTCTCTCTCCTGCCTCCCATGCCAGTCCAGGCCTCCTTCGGACCAGCCGAGAGACCTACTATAGGCCATGCTAGAAGCTGGCCAGGATACACCTGTTCCCCTCACGACCTTGACCTGGATGAGGAGGGCCTTATGGGAGAGTTCAGGGCTAGGCTCAGTCCCCACGCTAATCCTTAGGCTTAGAGAGTGAGCCTGATGGTGGATTTCAACCTCCTGGGACACAGTCTTGCAAAGTTCACCTGTCTGAGCTTCAAGGAGGAAACCTAGGTGTGTCCTGAGCCAATGAGACTGAAGGTCAGAGAACCAGGAAGAAACTTCCCCAAACCCAGGCTAAATGTCAAGGGAAAAGGTCTCAGTGGCTCATGCCAGAAGGCCAGTAGCAAAGCTCGGCCTCATGCCAGAGCCTGGCACCCACTGCTCACGAAGGCACACACAGGACTCTAAGAAAGGGGAGTCCTCTCCCCAGCGACCACAAACCAGGACAGCAAAGCCCAGCACCCTGTGGTCCTTGCCCTCCCCCCACACCCCATCAGCATGGAGTTCTTGGAAAGCCATGTGTAAAATGAATTTCTGTAAAATAAATCACATTTGCTAACTAATGTAATTTCAGAGATGTTTCGTCACCCTTCCAGGCTCATTGAAAATTGGCAGGGCTTCTAACATTTTACCTTTTAAGTGTGTCTTCCTTCCCCCCAACCCCCAATATCCTCTCTGTCAAGTAGTTAATGATCTGTAAACAAACACTTTAAATTCAGTGGGGGAGCTCACTATTTAAAGAAACCCTGTGGAGAAACCTTTTGAAAAGTTAACAATCTTTCTGTAATGTGAAAAATCACTCTCTAATTTATCAGTTTCCATTAATGAGATTTTTGTGTGTATTGGACCTTCTGAAAGTGGAGCTCAACTGCAATAGATGCCTTTGTAGTTAGAAGGGACGATAAAAGACGCTGCCCTGAACATATTTCTGTCACCCGAGTTGTCCAGCTTCACACAAACATATCACAAACACCCCAATGCCTCCCTACCCCACTGGAGAAATGAAGAAAAGAACGGAAAATCATCATTCGGACACCTGGAAAGCCTTGCAAACCACACTTGCGTTTCTCCCAGATTAAGTATTAGATACCTGAGGAAGGTGAAATACGCATTTTCAACTGAGCATTCAGGAAGAGGCATGGGGCTGTGAAGATGGATGCGATGAGAATGACCATTTGCAAACGTTTGATTCTGATAACACCTGCCAGGGCAGAGAAGGGCTTGTCTATCAAAGCCAGCAGAACACACGACTCCCAAATTACTCTGAAGAGGCCACCCCGAGCCTTTTATCTGCGTCAACTCACAACAAATGTGCTTTATGCCTCTATATTATCATTTCACTCGGTCTTGAGAAAATACTAGAATAAGCTAAAGAAAACCAAACATGTTGGAGGGGCGGCAAGGAAAGGGGTAGCATTAGGAGAAATACCTAATGTAGATGACGGGTTGATGGGTGCAGCAAACCACCATGGCACATGTATGCCTATGTAACAAACCTGCAGGTTCTGCACATGTATCCCAGAACTTAAAGTAAATAAATAATAAATAAATAAATAACCAAAAATGGTGTTTCCAAGAGACTCCTGATGTTTTGTTTGTGGGCACTGTGGAAACAGGGGCAGTGGTGCTGTGAGTGACAAGGGAGTGGGGAGCCATGGTCAGCAGGTGTGGGCAGCCCCAGTGACACTGCAGCCCGGCCAGCTGGAGGGCTTTCCTGACTTATCATCCAAGACTGGTCTGTGCACAGAGAAGGGGCCAGAAGGATGGGCAGCCCCAGGAAGGCTCTGTCAGGCCTCTCTGAAGGCCAATAAGCCCAGAGGAGGGCAAGGCCTCCAAGTCCAGCCCTTCCTAAGGAAGCACATCTGTCCTAGCCTTTATGGAAAGCTTTTTTAAAAAATTGAGACTTGGTCTCACTCTGTTGCCCAGGCTGCAGTGCAGTGGCACAATCTTGGCTCACTGCAACCTCTGCCTCCCGGGTTCAAGCAATCCTCCTGCCTCAGCTCTCAAGTAGCTGGGACTACAAGCATGCGCCACCACCATACCTGGCTAATTTTTGTATTTTTTGTAGAGACGGGATCTCACCATGTTGCCCAGGCTGGGTGGAAAGCATTATATTCTTCCCAAAGTACTCTCTCTTCACATCCTGCCCCCACAGTCGTCCTGTGGAATGAGGGAAGGTATCAGCCTCACCTCCCAGTGAGTAACTCGAAGATCTCAGAAGTGTCCTGCTGTGGGCAGGGAGGACAGGGCTGGGCTTCAGAACTCTGCCCACCTTCTGATGAACCCCCTCCCACCGCCACCTCAGGGCCATGGCAGAAAAGTGTCGTCTGGACACTGGTCTTCCAGCCCCTTTCAGGCAATCTCCTCACTTGCCTTTCTGGCACTATTGAGTGAGTGGTGTGTGGACTTCAGGGGAAGAGTGGAAGGCACTTCACAGGTCTAATACTCGGTGACAGTCTTGGCTAAGAGATTCTGAGAACCAGAACTGGCCATTCTCCAGAATTAAAACCTATTATGTCCTATGGTTAACACAGAGCTGCTCGGAAATTGTGAGAACTAATTTAAGGCTTCAAAGCTCTACCCAAAAAAAAAAAATGGTCTAGCAGGTCAGGCTCTAACATTTCTTCAGGAACAAAACTAGGCTGCCCTCTCGCCTGAGGTGAGGCTGAATGAAGGAGAGCTCTGGTGCTGCGAGGCCAGGCCTCCTCCCATGACGGCAAGTCCTTCTTTCAGAAACAGGCCTCTGCCCGGGGCACACGGCAGCTGCTTCTCTGCAGTGCCTCAGCACCTTCCCACCTCCCAGGCACACAGCAGCCCAGCTCTGGCCTCAGTCCTCATCTCTCTGGCAGAGTCCCACAGAACAAAACACAGGCCTTGGCTTTGTCGGGTTTTTTTTCCCCCTCCTCCCTGGCTTTTTACCCAATTTCCTAATCCTTCATTATACCGCTGACCAATCTGGAAAGTGCTCCCTGAGCAAATCGGAGATGCCCACAGATACAACCTGCCATCACTGGAGAAGCCTCAGTCCAGCCACGGGGTGGGGCACTGCCGTCTGTTCTTGGGACTACTAATTCTGCTGATTCCGTATGAGTAACATCCAATGTTCCCAGACACCGCCAAGCTCCTCCATCCAACAGCACAACATCCTCAACTCCTTTCTACCCACCTAGCAGGTCCACCTGGGGACTCAGCCCTATGGACACCTGGCCTCTGCAGGCACAGGGGCCCAACACCACGGTGGGACCCGGGGATCATCTTTTGAGTCTCTCTAAGACTGCTTGGAAAATGAGGTCTCTCAGGTTTGGCATTTCCATGCAGTCCCAACCATGAGGCTGACCAGAGGCCACCAATGTCAAGATCTCTCAGGTCTGCTAGGAACACGAAAGAATAACTCTTCCTTAACAAGCCCCTCAGGCTGAAATCCTTTTGTTTCCAGGGCCTCAACCTTCCACTGCTAGGTAGAAAGCCCCCTCTGTCACCGGCCCACAGATCTCAGCCGCCATCGCACTCAAACCCTGTCAGGCGGTGGAGAGTGTGGACGGCAGGCTGACACGGTTTCAAAGAGGCCGACCAGGCAAGAACCGTCCTGTACTCCTGCCCCGGCTCTAACGCAATAAAATGTCTTTTATCAATGTAATTCAAGGCAAAGAGTCAAGGGTCTGTCACCATTTTAAAGAGGCTTATTACATGGCCACAAAAATTTGCCTCAGGCTCAAACCTGGCAGGTAAGGTATCAGCGTGGGACAGGTTCTTTTGATTTGATTTTATTTTCTTACAAAATCTGAAAATGAAACGCTTCTGTCCCTCCCTTCCACCAACCGTTTTTTGATTTATGGGGAGGAGGAAAGAAATCTGAAGTTGACAGGTTGGGACAACTCCACTCAGCTTTCTCACTCAAAAGCTGCTTTTGTTAAATCATACTTTGCATTTATGGCCTGCGGCTCTTGGCTGACTCTGGCGGCTCCTCCAGTGTGGAGCAAGCCGTGGACTTCCCCGAAGGAGGCCCCACTGAGATGACTGCCCTACTCTGCACCAAGGACAGTGGGGGGAAGGTGGGGGCGGAGGGGCTGGAGGCCAGGGGGTCTGGGACATGAAAGCACTGGCTAGATAACGCAAAGGCCTGCAAAGGGTATGTCTCTCTTCTGACCCTGGCTCTCCACTCCATTTCTCCTGGATCCAGGTCTCCCTGTAATCAGCAAGCATCTACCACTGGTTTGTCAACTAAAAGTTCAAGGCTTCTAAGAACCAAGACTCAGTGGTCTACCTCTGAGTACCATGCTGGGCAAAGAAGACCCCCTCAATAAATACTCAGGAATCAAGCACTGTGCAGCGAACTTTTCTTCCTGTGGGAGAGCCATTCTAAATGACCTGGCTGGAAGGACCAGGCCATGGAGCCAGCAGTGACCGGGGGAAACCTTCCCTAGTAAATGATTCACTAACCAAGGAGCCTCTGGGTCAGCCTTGACCCAGGAGAGGATTATAGCCCCTTGAAAGTGGCTGCTGGTCCATCGCTTCACTGTACTATTTTGGCAATCTGTAATAGTGTATTTGCTCAATGGTTGTTATGGACAATCGGGTTAATCATTCACTTTCCAAATGCTGGGTAATTACACAGTTAGAAGAGCTACAGTGGATGTCAAATTTCCTTAAGTCTTCTGATGAATTGGTCTCAATTACTAGTCTGGGTCCCTTTCTCCTTCCTCTCTCAATTTGCTGTAGCAATCCTCCACATTTTCCTCTATTCTCTTCCCCTACCTGCACCCCCATCTCTGTCCCAAGAGAAAGAACAGTGTGAAGTACATCCGCTTGAATAATCCCTATTTTTGAACCCATAGTTCTAAATAGTTTTGCTCCACTAAAAGGGCTTAAAAATAAGGCTAGGAAGCCAGCCCTGGGAGGGGCATTACAGGCTGGCTGGAAGCCCCCAGCTGCCTCCCTGCCTCAGATGCAGGGAGAACACCTGCAGCCACCCACACCTTGTCACCCAAGTTGCACTAGATCCTGGTGCAGCCCAGTGGTGGCCACAGCTCAGGGAAGAAGGCAAAGCCCTGCTATGCTCAAGGAGATTGTGGCTTCCCAGCCCAAAAACTAGGAAGGGCCCTGGAATGGGATATCCCCTCCCCTCCCAGCACCCCATTCCCAAACCTAGCCACCCACCTCTGCTTGGGACATGCTGGAAGGCAAGAAGAGAGAAACAAGTAACACCTTGAAAACAAAAATGAAGCAGGGATCCTAGGAAAAGTAAAAACATTCAGAACCCAGGGCCTTCTCTCTGTCTCCCAAGAGCTACACCAGACCCTTCACACCTCTGCTTTGCGGCTTTAACGCACTACACCCCACCCACTACAAGCACATACACATGCTCTCAAGAGTCAGAGGGTCACCCAGGGCTAGAACTGAAGCCACCCAGGCCACAAGCTGGCAGGTGAAGCAGGACAGGGGTCAAGGTGACAGTGCTGTCCACGGTTGGCCCCTGGCTAAGAAAACTGCAGCAGAAACAGTGTTTCTTCTCCATTTCCATGGCTCGTGAATTTTTTTGTCTTTTTTTTTTTTTGATGCTCCACCCCTACATCCTTCTTTTCCCACATGCTCCAGCACACACAACTCAGGGCTCCAGTGTTTTAAAGGCGTATTTTTTTTCCACAGGTGAGATTAATTTTCTAACAGAACCCCAGTACATTTTATGTGATGGTGGGAGAGCCTTTTGACTATCACAGTGTCCTGGAATGAGCTCAGCATGCTCTCTGGGAAGTGAATTGGGAAAGTGAATGGGGAAAAGCCTCAACACAGACAGCCCCATGGAAAATTCTCCAGCTCAGGAAACCCACCTAGGTATAGAGACTTTCTCTGGGACCTCTGGTTTGTTCTAGTCCTGGTGTCAAAACAAGGCGGTTGGACTGATGCTTCCCAGCGGAGGCCTTGGTTGTCACTTTCGGACCTAACATCCAGTTCATCAAGGTCACTTCTGACTCCCAAGAAGAGAGGCAGACCTGTTAAGGGGCGGGGGTCGGGGAGGGTGGTTTGATCCACTTAGGACATTTTGGATATTTTGCATCTCTCATGATTCTATCTTGAGAGTTTAGTTTTGTTGGAGTTTAGTTTTTGAGTTGTTTGTTCGGGTTGTGGTTTCTCTTCCTCCATTAAAAAAAAATTGGAGCTGTATTTCTGTTTCCTGTTCACGGAGCGGACAGAAGGAGGGTGTGCAGTGGAGGAGGTGTGTGGGGAGGAGGCTGATACATGGAGCAGAGCCGAGAATATCCGGAACTGGAGAAAAGTGAGAAATGGAGCTTTTTTCTTGGCTTCCAAACAGTTGTAATTTCCACTGCCACTGCTTAGTTCCTGGGCACCAGGCATAGAGAGTGGGAAAGGGGCATGTGACAACTTTACCACAAATCAGGATTTGGCATTTAAATCCACAGGAAGCAAGAAGAATAGAGGGACTGCTTATTTATGGACTTGCAGATGAATGAGATAACCAAAATGCACTTCTCGTGTATGTGAAGGAGCAATTCCATTTTCAGACTTGGAAAGTTCTCCATAATTAAGTATCACCCGACCCTGAAAGCACACTGCATCCCAAGGTTAAGATCAGCTTCCTGAAAACAGGGCAGAAGACTGCTTCGGTGGTAGCTCAAGAATTCTATTTTGAAGGACAGGTTAGTACCACACTACATTTAACTGGATTCAGTTCATGTGATTATACAGTGCCTTGCTTTCTGGAATATGTAATCATCTCTTTCTGATGACATTTTAAATATCCAACTAGACAAATAATTGCAGCAATAATTGATAGTAGAGTCGAGCTGAAAGATCATTGATTGGCAGAGTCCCCACTGAAACAAATCTTTCTTTCAAACATTACAGAAATGATGATGCTTAAGTCTAACTTTTGCTGATAAATGCTCAAAATCTGATTTACTGATAAAGGCACTGCAAGAAAACCTGCGCTTCCGCCTGTGATTACTGTGCGAGATGTTTGAGAAGAATCAGGCAGTGTGATTTATATTATTTCCCATGGATAATTGCAAGGATAGTGTGGGTAGTTGGAGGAGAATCAACACAGGCGACAGAAGTGTTGCTCCTTAATGCTACACTTCCTGAACAATGCTAGCCAACAATCAGGGTTTACAGCCCTTTTCCCCTCTAATATATATCCTATGATAGAGAAATGGTCTTGACAAGGGGAACACCAGGAAAAGAAGACACACAAATAATCAGCTCCACTCAGGCCTTTGAAACGTGATTTAAATCAATGCCTCAAACTGGGACTCAAATTCCCCTGCCCAGTGCAAAGAGTCCTGGCCAAGGTCAGGAGACTTGAGACCAGGCAAGTCCCAAATGATCTCAGGCAAGTCCCCAGGTATAGCTGCAGTCCCTTCAGCCCCGGTCTGTTTCTCTGTCCAAGGCAGAACCCAAATCAACTGCTATGTCATGTGTTTTGATTGTAACATTTAAGTTAGGGCACTGTGTTCAACAGTTCAGACCCTGTGGAATGCTGCAATTGTCAGAAATAACTCAAGAGAGGATGCTCGTCTCCAGGAAACATCAAATGAATGAGCTGGCATATTAGCAGACGTGGATTACAGTAAGAAAAATCTAAAACAGAAGATGTATCTGGATGCTGCAGCAGGCAACAAAGAAAGAATTTGGGGACTGGGTCTAAGCGCTCGCCCAAAGCACTTGAAGGAGGATTTCTTTTTATTTTTCTTTCCTATTTTGTTCTTCTGGTTGTTCTTTCTTTCTTCCTTTCCTCTTTTTTCTTTCCTTCTTTTTCTTTCTTGGTTGCTTTTTCCCCCCTTTGAAACTGAACCATTATAAATATGAGTTGGTCTCATAGCTTCTGTTAAAAATCAGAAGCTTGTTAGATGTAATGATTATCTGCATTGTGACACTTACCGCGTATGAGGGGTCTTGTCGAACAGCTTTACTCTAATTTAGAGCTCCTCTGTTAATTAGAAAGCCCTCAGATTTTCTGCAAATGCAGGTCACTATCGACAGCTCATGCTTTTGATGCTTCGTCTGTGACAGTTGTCGGGTTGCCGTTCCAGGAGCTGGCAGGGTTGTCCAGACTCTGACAGTGTCAGAAAATGCAGTCACCACGGCCGCTTCACAGGAAGTTACACAGAAGGTCTGCACACATCAGTTTCCCTGCAGCCCAGAAGCCTGATGAAATCTGCACTCACATTCAGCTGAAAATAGCTCAAATTCCAACCCTCTCTCCCCCTGCCTCCTCTCTTCCCCTTTTCCTCCTTTCTACTTCCTTGCCTCTCTTTCTCCAACCTCTGTTTCCAGCATCTTCTTTCTCACCTTCCCTCTCTTTAGTCCCCAACAACTGGGGTCCTCTTCTGTCAAAAACAGCCACATTCACCAGAAAGGGAAGTAGGTTTTACAGATAAACTGGGTTGCTTTTCACTGAAACAGCAGTGATTGTGGAATAGAAACTCTCCCCTCCCTGCCTTTTAAATAATATTTCCTATTTTTTTGCACCAGTCAGCAGCCGCACCTGGTGAGGCTGAGGTCAAGGCCGTACTTCTAACATGGCTCACATGTTTTTTCTTAAGAGAAGGGGGACTTTGGAGGGGGGCGAAAAAAGAAGGAGAAAGAGAGGAAAGGTTAACCACTCAAGCAAAAATGCATATAGGCTGAGGTTTCCTGCCCTTATCACCATTCCAGTGTAAAACCTCAAATTATAGGAATCCTCACTTAGGAATACCTCATTATGGAATATATGTGCTGGGGGTCTGGGGAGACAGGAGAAGGGGTGTGTGTTCATGACTGTGTGTGTGTAAATTTGTGTGCTCCAAATTTTGTCAAGTTCAAGCCAAAAAGAAATCCTCTGTGGCACTTGCTTAGGACTTTGAAGAAAAAAAAAAAGGAACAGTATTTAAATCAAAATAGGAAATATAAAAATGATTTGTACACCCTCACCACCACCACCAAGGCATAGCCCTGGAAGAAAAAGGCATCCCTTGCAGCCACCATTTCCCACGTTGACCTTCTCACCAGGCCAATGCCCAATTTCCTAAACAGGCCCCTTCTTGCTTGAGGTTCCTGCAAACAAATGCAGCCATCCAGACGGTAATGGAAGTCTGGCCTTGGAGTTACTGGCTTACGAAATGCAATGGGATGAGGTGGGGTGAGAGGCCATAGCCCAGACTGAACGGCACAGTGACCAGGCAGGGTGGAGCAAAGCCACTCCAGCAAGAATGCCAAGGACAGCAGCAGTAGCAGCAGCAGCAGCAGCAGCTGCCACCACAGTGGGCTACTAGCCCCAGCAGTGCCCATGCTTCTACAGCCATGCTGCTGTCATCTTGGTTCTTGGCTAGCAGACACCAGCCCCAGGAACGTCCTCCATGCCTTTAAGCTAACTGCAAAAACAGAATGGTGTGAGCCAGGGCAGACCCCATACTCTTTTAGATTCTACCTATAAGGGAAAAATAAGCCTAGACCTGGAAAATAATGTGTAAAGTGGCAAAAGCCAATCAACTCATTTAAAAAGAAAAACCCTCCATCCAACGTCACAAAGCTGCTGAATATTAGGTTCCTGGGAAGCTGTCCCAGCAACCTAGATATGAGAAACAACGCTTGCTATTCTGGGGTGAGAAGTGAAGTTGCCTTTCACTTGGGACTGTCAAACACAGTCTATAAATATCAGCAATGCCCCTTGTGAACTACGGGCTGAGCTCAACCCAGAGAAGGCAAGTGTTTCCCAAAGGTCACACAGCAATTCCAGGTCCCCCAGAAGTAGCCCTTCACCAGATGGATCCCATCACCAGATAGCTCTTGGAAATATACATTGCTGCATCTGATTCTCATTTTCAACAAGAAGGCTGAGGAATGAGATTGCACATTTTAGTTTCCTTCCCCAACTTTCTTTCTCCAACCTTCTGCTCTGGTTCTCCTCTCCCCCACCACACATACGAAAAAATCTTTTTCGTATGTTTAGGGATCTATTTCCATATCTACCCAAAGTCTCCAAGCCCCTTGCTCTATCAGCAGGTCAAGAGTAGAGAACTGTGACAAGCTGTTCTCCATTCTGAAATGGATTTGACTGAACAGCTGCTGAAAGGCAAGACATCCTAGGGAGACTGGTACTGGGGATTTCAGGGTCCTTGTTCTGTGGGTGGACCATGGCTCCTTTCCAGAGAATGACTTGTGATTTGTTCTCTCTCCTACACATCAAAATGAGACACCAATCACAGCTTTACTGGCCCACCTTGCCCCACCTCCAATTTGGCAACTTTGCCTCCTTCTCACACAATGAGAAAGAACGGATAGCCAAATTCTAAGAGTTCACTTTCTGCACATATGTGTAGTTAAGTACTGAAGTGAGAAATTCAAGAAAACTATACTTAGGCACACACACACACATTCTGAGAGATAATTTCTAAAGACCTACCAATCTAAGATATTGAAAGAAAATGGCTACATCAGGCCCAGAAAAGCCTTGAAATTTTCCCTGTCCACAGACCACAGTCCTATGGTGGACATGAGATCTTCTGGCTTTGAGATAAATAATGCACAGAAATGAGCAGCATGATGGATTAGCTGGCAGATTATCATCAGACATGTGAACATGCCAACTCAACACCAGGATTGGGCCTGAAACTTCTCTCAGGAAGACCCTGATAGCATTAGATGGTTGACAGAGGTATTATGGTGTGACAGAGTCTGAGCCCACAGTCTGAGAATGACCACGTCCCTTCTCAGGGAGACGTTCCCACTCAACACCCTGGGAAGACTACTATGAATCACTCTGTCTCTCTCTCAAACCTGGCCATGGCTCAGCCCACGCCCTTTCATGTATTCACCCTTTCCCCTGCTAACAGAAACGGAATCAGAACAAATTAATATTTAATTTTAAGATCACTATTCTATCAGAATAAAAAAGACTCAGGAGATTCAAAGCGAAGGCAAATGCCCCCCTTTAAGTCTAACGTTGCTATTCAGGCATTTAGGAGTGCTAGGCACAGTGAGTGTCCCTGCCTCCAACCTGTGATTTGCCACAAGGTAGGAGGGAGAAGGATAGTGCGACACCCCTAAGTGTGTGAAGTTCTAACCTTTTACCCACGTAATGATCTACTTAATATAATATTTTGTCTTTAATCAATGAAAGAGTAAGATAATTTGATATCCTATAAAACTCCCTAACCTATATTTTGCAAGTCGATTAGCCAAGCTCTTCATGCTAATGTCAGCGGAGCCCATGTTACATCTCCAGTCAGGCTTTCGGGTGTCTGCACCCCACAATGCCACACACCGCAAGTGGAAGAAGAAAATTCAGCAGGGGGAGCGGTGTAGTGGGCAGTTACGTTTTCGTCATCTGTATGGAAACTGGGAAATCGTCTTCTCAAATTGAGATTATCTTCCCTTGGGATCCTTCTGGAGGGCTATAAATAATAGAACATACTAATCAACTTTAGATATTAAAAAATGAATACAGATTCAGATTAAGGAAAAACTAAATGACGCCTTTATAAAATCCAGAAAAAAAAAACAAAACAAAAGCATGAAAAGAAGGCTTAGTGGATCCCCCTTAAGTTAGCCCTATTCTCTGACAACCAAACCAGCCTTTAATGAGGGTGTTCAAAGTAACCATTTCCCACTCCCTTATTTATGAGCAGCAGCATGTAAAAAGCAAGAGGCTTAATTTTAATGCAGTAATTTTCCCATCAACCATTCTATCTAAGGAAGCTGCAGAAAGGTGAAAACTGGAAATTTATGAACCTTTAATGGGAAATCTGGATAAGAATTTGGTCTAAAAATATGAAGAGGAACATGGACAGCTGGCACAAACACAAAATGCAAGTATTCCAACTCCAGCTCTCTGATAACATCTGCCACTAACGGTTTACTGACTTGGTTTTCCCAACTCTAGAATGGAGCCCCCATCCAAACCTGGGGAAGCAATATATGAACAATTAGATATTAAATGTGTATAGATCCATCTCTGTGGTATTACTTTTGCCCTGGGTTAAAAAAACATAGTAACACTTATAATGTATTCTCATTATGTAGAAACATTTAAATTATCCTGGAAGAGTTTGTCTCACGGGCGATTCAAAGAGTTTCTTCCTTTCCTTCTAGGAACATGAGGAGTGAATCTGACTATTTCATCAAAGCCTGTAAAAGATACCTGAGTCATGATTTTAACTGAACAATTTCTCCAAGAATTCAAACTGTGAGAGGGAGAAGAAGACCGTCTCTTTGGTATAGTGGGAATCGCTACTGTGTCCTCCCCGGTTCCTCTCCTCTGTCCTTGGCAATCCAGTTACAATTTGACAGCATTTAAAGATGACAGTACTTGAGATAATAGGACAATGCCCTAACAGGATTACAGCAAATGTGAAAGAAAGGACACACGTAGGTACTGTCATTTAGGTAATGTCATCTATGATCAGTTTTCGTTTCATTTTTTGCTGACACAGAAGTCAGTACTATTTATACAATTCACTGGAAACCCTGTTATGGCTGTAAATAGTTTGCTTCCCCCAGTGAAAGAAAATACTTATTGTACTGCAGGGGAATTCAGTAAAACTTTCTAGTTTTGCTTAACATGAAAATAGTAACAAAAAATTTCAAATCAATATCAATAACCAAAGATCCAAAAACAGCCTAAAGCCACTGCTACCCAAAACAATTTGTTTGTTTGTTGTTTGTTTTTTGTTTTTGAGACAGAGTTTTTTGCTCTTGTCACTGGGCTGGAGTGCAATGGTGCAATCTCGGCTCACCGCAACCTCCCCTTCCCGGGTTCAAGTGACTCTCCTGCCTCAGCCTCCTGAGTAGCTGGGATTACAAGCATGCGCTACCACACCCGGCTAATTTTTATATTTTTGGTAGAGACAGCGTTTCTCCATGTTGGTCAGGCTGGTCTCAAACTCCAGACCTTAGGTGATCCACCCACCCTGGCCTCCCAAAATGCTGGGATTACAGGCATAAGCCACCACGCCCAGCCATACCCAAAACAAATTTATCTTCAAAGAAAAAAAAAAATGCTGTATGTCCTAAATAATAGGTGGTCAAGAGGTTTCTACAGGATATCTTAGACCCCAATTAAACTGTTGCTTTAGAGTTTGGGGAAAATAAAGTGGAAACACCTAACTAAATTCACACTGTGGGAGCCAGTCAACACTAGTCCACCTGCCAGTGGGGTCCTTGTCAGTCACGCTATTTCTCATTCCATTTCTTTTATGTCATTTTGCCCACAACATATCCAAATTCATATAATAGAAGAATTTGGAACCCAGAGCTACTCTACTTCCTAATTTCTGCCACTGGAAGTTTGTTCCTAAAGCCACCAAGTCTCCTAAAAGCCCTTATTTCTTGGCAGTGAACACACAGCTGCCCTGCCTGCCATTAAAATAGCTGCCTCATCATCCAGGACGACAAAGGGCCACACTGTGTGCCAAGTGATCAGCCACAAACAAAAGCTTGTTTGACCAGCACCTGTCTCAAAAGAAAATTCTGACTAGAAGAGGAAGCACCTGAAGGAGGCTGAAAAGAAAGTCTGATATTTGAAATTCTAACAGAGGCTCGTTCCCCTCTAGGACACTCTGGGTCACTAGTGTCTCTGCTTTCCTTGTTCCCTGGCTCATCTCCTGAGCCCCCAGGCCCTTCTCCTGTCCAACTGTCTACTTACTAACCACTTTTATCAGGCCCCTTCTCACCCCATTCAAAAATGTTTACTCAAATTCAGGCTAGCTTAATAACCCCCAAAGCAGAAGGACACTATTAAAGAGAGATCACAGGGATATGAATTTTGATGCCTGCCTTGTTTTGTCATGTACCATCTAAATGATACATGCTATCATGAAACACCATCCATGCCCTGAGCATCCCAACATGGATGGACTGGAGGAGAAGGACAAGGGACCAATACAGACCCTGATGGGCCCTTGATTCTGAACTTCATTCCTGCCCACTCCCCATCTGCAACAGGGGCAAAAGCAAAAGGAAAGTTTTCCAAGATTTAAACAGTCCTCTATATTAGTAACAGACCCATGTGCTAGGCTCCTACAATATCTGGTTCCATTCTGCTTGTGAAAGGAAACCCTACAGTCAACCAACTCCATCCTCTACAACATATAAGTCAACAGGGGAGAACAAGGCATGAAGGGTATTTCAGAGAATTTCAACAACCCATCCACCCACTTTGCAGAGTCCTCAGTTAACATCCCCTAGCATGCTGCCTTTGTCTTCTGATCAGAGTATTTCAGCAGCCCTCTCTGATCTATAGGATGTGGTCCAACTCCTTAAGCCATCATTCCAGAGCTCCACAATCCAACTCCAATTTTCTATTCCAGTCTTAGTTCCCTATACCCATCAATGAAAATATTCCGCCCAAGTAAAAATCCCTTCCGTTCTCATTTCCTTCCTGGCTTTTCTTCTTGTTCTCTTACCTCCTGGAATCCTGCTCATACTTTAAGGCCTCACTGAAGGTCTACCTAGTCACCTTAGCAAGAAGAATCAATCTCATCCTTCTCCAACCTCATAGAGCACTCATCCCATGCACCACCCCCTGACTCATATCTAAGCCTTATGTTGCTGGTTAACCCTCTATGCCTTTAATTAATTCCATGTCTTCCCAACGAGTTTCTTAAGTACAGGGACTCTTTCTCCTACTTGCTTCTATTATATTTAAAAGTACCAGCACAGCATTTGACATGATATTCATATATCCTAGGAATTCAACAAATAGCATATAAATGACTGATTTACCTCCTAAAAGGGAAGTTATTTTTCCAAACATCATTTCTGTTCAAAATGGTAATTTTAACCTTCTTAGCACCCACAAACAGTTCCCTTCTGATATCTACTTGAACTTTCAGATAAAAAAAAAAAAAAAGCAAGTTGCAGTAACATGTTATGCTACACAAAGATTAGCATGAATATCCACCCTCTTTAAACAGCCACCCCATACCCTGGAGAAGACCAAATGTGAAGTTCATGTGCCAACCAGATTGTGTGCCAGCTTGGTCAAGTCTGACAAAGTTACCAAAAAATAACAACATCTTCTATATGTGAAGCCCAACTACATGGTTGTGCAACTCTATAGCTGACTTTCAACCATGGTCATCTGCAAAGAAGTTAGTCTCAGCCACCTGTGCATCCTCAATGCAAAAAGCGAAGTTCTAAAACATATTTTAATGCTCTTTTAAATGCAGCACTACTAAAAAGCACCTCATTTTGATGCCAGAGGGCAGCAAACATGGACATTCTTGGCCCCCTTCAGCCATTAAGTATGGTAAAGGGAAGTTCTAACTATCATTTGAAATGCTCCCCTCAGTTCTCCAGGCTGGGCTGACTGTCCACATCAAAACACCCTGGGCATCCTCACTCTGTGTTGAGAGCCAAGACCTGGAGTATGGCCAGGTAGGACCCAACACTACACAGGCATAGACATTTTCCATGTTAAGAACCCAAATCTACACAGTGCTTAGCACCCAAATAAGTTCAGAAAAGGTAGTCCACACAAATCTGCCAAACAAACGAATGAAGTTCAGATATTGCATTTATGCTAAATACCTTGGAAATTGAGAGGGAATCTGGATAGGAATATGGATGTAAGAAAAACAAAAACCCTCACTTTACAAGAATTTACCAGTTACACTGTTAGCATCTCCACTTAAGGAGAAGATACACTGATGAATAAGACTGAGTTGGTGGCAGGCATGGTCGCTCTTGCTTATAAACCCAGCACTTTGGGAGGTCAAGGCAGGAAGATCACTGGAGCCCAGGAGTTCAAGACCAGCCTGGGCAACATGGAGAACCTCTCTCTCTACAAAATTAGCTGGGCATGGTGGCGTGCACCTGTAGTCCCAGCTACTCAGGAAGCTGAGATGAGAGGATGGCTTGAGCCTAGGAGATCAAGGCTGCAGTGAGCTATGAACCTGCCATTATACTCTAGCCTAGGCAACACAGTGAGATCCTGTCTCAAAATCAAACAAACAAAAAACAACTAATTGGGGTAATGTTTAGAATAAATTTACTTCTGGGGAAGAAAAAACTTAGTTGGGTACTCCCTTCCCTTTTTACTTTTTGAAGCCTGCTGGAATTCTAAGAAAATAGATTTCCTCCCCTTACTCTCTCCTTCCTCACACATTCACCAGTGCTCATGCGCTTCTCAGACCCACATGCTGTGCTTATGGTGGATAATCCCATCTCAGGGCCTCTCTCTCTCTCATTACCAACTTCTATAAAATCTCAGAATCCAAAGGGCATTCTCATTTCCCTGAAATGTACTTTGGTGCTACCTTGAAAGACGGCTAGAGTCTTGAGGAGACCCAAACAGTTAAAGGTTACAGACAGACTTGGTTCCACTCCAGTGATGGGTATTTTGTTTTGTTTCGCTTTAGCTTTATTAAGGTATAATTTACATACAACAAAAGTCATTCATTTTAAGTGTACAGTTGGATTCAATTTGCCAATTGTATACAGCTGTGTGGCCTCCACCAAAATCAAGATACAGAACACATCCACCAGTCTAGAAAGCCCCCTCTTGCCCCTTTGCTGTCAATCCCCTCCCCTAACCCTCTGACCCCTTCCTTCTATCCACTGAATCCCCACCTACCACTACAGTGTTGAGAATTCTAGAATTTGGTATAAATGGACTCATACAGGATGTCGTCTTTTGTGTTTAATTACTTTCACGGAGCAGAATGATTCTGGGATTCATCCATGGTATGGAGTGTGTTACTCTTTAATTCTTCTACTGTTGAGTTGTATTCCACCATAGGGCTGTTTATTCATTCACCAATTGGTTGCCATGTGGACTGTGACTACTTTTTGACCATTATGAACAGTGCTACAATGGACACTATGTAGATGTGTTTATAGGAATGTATATCTACATTTCTCTTAGGTAAATATCTAAGGCACATAGAGAACACAGAAAAGGTTTTGAGTTTGAGAGTCCAGGGAGCCCTCATTTTGTCATCCTCCAGGCTGCCCCCCTTCCACCCCATTCCCTGGAGAGTTCAACCCCAAACCTGTATCCCAGCCATCTGTTTGGCTCAGCTACCAAATGTCATCCTATTCCAAACAGAAACCTCTCCACTACTCTAAGGAAATGATGGGAAGATACCCCAAAACATTCTTAAAATGGGCATTCAATTGAACTCAGGCCAAATGAATTGGACTCTGGGTCAGAGATAACTTAACTATGGTGTTCAGAGTCCTAAGAACCCTCACTAGCTCAGAGATGGGCTTAGTTGAGCACCCCCATTAGCAGCATAGAGAGTCCAAGGGATGACTTCTACCTTGCCAAAGGCCTTGGGAAGAAAGACAGCATCAAGGTCTCACACAACACTCCCGGGAGACAGCTGCTGCCCAGTGCTGTGGACAGCAAAGCAGCCGTGCAGGAAATTAAGATTCCCCCTCCCTCTCTCTCCCCCATCCTCATCAGCTGAGCCAGGGCAGGGCTGGAGGACCAGAGGTGAACAGGAAGCACAAGGACCCCTGGGGGAGACAGGCCCTCCAGTGGGACCAGAGCTGAGTGGTCCCAGGCAGTGGTGGAAGCTGATTAAAGGAAGGCACGGGAAGTGGTGGGGAAGTGGCCAAAAGACAGGACAGCCATTTTAGACAACAATGCAAGGGGGAGAAACTGAAGAAAACAGAACAGAGACCACTACTGGCAATGAACAGAGAGAAAGTGAAGTCCCATGGGTGAGGCACACCTACATTACTTAAGACACCTGAGCACATTCTTATGCCTGGGGCAATAAATACATCCTTCTTGAGCTACACAGGCTAAGCAAGAGTGAGAGAGGATGATGCTGACAGGCCATATGGGAGAGTGGAAAGACGTGGGCTGGGAGCTGGGAGTTTGGCTTCTCAACTGTGCATGGCCTCTAAACTGGGCAGTGACCATGGCCTGGTCACCTCCCCACTCCGGACCTGGGTTGCCCCTCTGTAGGAGGTTGCAATAAATTATCTCCAATACCCTAACGTCTTATAAATCTTGTGCAATTTTTGCCGAGATGGGAGTATGGGGAAAGAAGAGTGGAAACGGCCCAGAGCTCAGTGAGGTGAGATATCAAAGGGGAGGAAAAGTATTCATTCCATCTCCCTAATCTCCAATTGGCAAAGCCAGACTTGGGGCAACACGGACTGGTTCTGCGATGACAAATAACTCCTAGCTCATTCCTAATGATTCATCACCAAATGTTCCTCTCTTCAGCTGGAATTTAAAAAATGGACTCATCCATAAAATAGGAATAATAATAGTATCTGCTTCATAGGGTTTGTATGAAAATAAAATTAGTGCGTATTTGTAAAGCTCCTAGAGCAGAGTAAGTGCTCTGAGCTTGTGAACTAAAACGCATACCTCCGGGTATTTATTATTTACACCTCAGCACAAACAAGGTTATCAGGCCCTTTCCTGAATTCCCAGTTTGGGTCAGAAGAAAAGGGAAGAGGGAGAGGAAAAAGGAAAAGAATATGATGTCGGGGGAGGCAAGTCAGTTGGGAACACAGATGCTAACACAGTAGCTGGTACTTCATAGGTGCCAATGTGTGATGGATGGGTGGACAGACCGACAGATCAAAAATGGACAGTGATGAGGAGGGGAGAGTGCAGACAGGGGAACCTTCACCTCCTTTACAATTTTCAGAGTCCACACAGCATGGCACACAAATTATTTTATTCCCATTGAGAAATAAAATCCAATTCTCCATCAGCAAGAGAGCCTTCTGAAAGAGGCCCCCCTGGGCAAACGGCCACTGACAGAGAGGTCTGCCAGTCCTCTTCCACCCCACCCACGCCCCCACCCTAACCAGATGCCAAACCCTTCCTGGCGCCTGTGATAAAAGCAACTGTTAGCTTGCACTAGACTAGCTTCAAAGTTGTATTGACCCTGGTGTGTTATGTCTAAGAGTGGATGCCATATCTCTTTTCTGGCCAATGTTATTACCTGTATGGACTTTGCACTGGAATCAGCTATCTGCTCTTACTTATGCACACCTGGCGCATAGAACCAGCCCTGTATCTCTTTTCAGCCATCTCACTACAGATAACTCCCAAGTCCTGTCTAGCTGCCTTCCGTATCACAGGGATAGCACCCAGCGTCCATCAGAACCTCAGAGCAGAATCCCCTATAAACTAGTCTGGTTTGCCCATGGGGGACAGTCAGGCTGTTTTCCGGCGTGTGGTGCAGACATTCTCTGTCTGTCACGATGCTTACACATAACATTATAACAAACACATGTATGTGTTGTGATCCCTGCAGTTTGAGAGTTTGGAGCTTCCTTAAAAGTCAAAATGTTCTAAATGGGCCCTCAATTGGCACATATACACAAAAGGTACCTGGCAAACTCTAATTTTTTTCCTGCTCAGAGACAGGCAATTCGATATCCCTTCCCCCAACCCAAACCCTTGCCACCATGGGAGCCTGGGGCAGAGAAGGCACAGGGAAGTCAAACTGTAATTCCAGGCTCTAAATGGTGCTGTCATTTTTCTGAGAGTCTCTAAATTACAAGCGTGTTTTCATTCTTCTTAGCATATTTTTTAAAACACCTAAGAAACATACTGCAGATCTGGAAATAAGAACAAACCAAAGAGAAGTGGTCCAGAGGTCACCTTCCTATGTGAAAAGTCAACTGATGATGAAGGCTTTAGGATAACCAGAGGGGAGATGATTGAAAGCAATGCACATGTGAAGGAAATGGATTAGGGAAACAGGGACTTGTTCATGAAATCCCAGAAAACCAGAACCAGGGAAGTCCTGGAAGTCGGAAAAACAAATCATGACTTAAGCAATGGAAGTCCAATACACATTTACAGAATGCCTTGTCCCACAGGCAACACAGACTGCCACAGGTGGGGGACAGGGTGGGAGTGGACCATCCCAGTGGTGTTACTGAGGGGCAAAGGGATAGCCCTATGAGACAAGTGTCCAGGGCAGAACTGGAGCTTTGTGAAACCAATTCCCAGGCAGAGACAGAGCACGAGGCTGGTGCTGCCAGTCTGACAATAAGTCTGCCATTGTCCTCTAGTCAGCTCTGGACACACAGCAAAAGTGAGTTCAGAGCAGCCTGGAGCAGGAGAGAGTGAAGAGAGGAGGATAACACACATCTTCCACTTCGCTGCAGGTTCAAGGCAAGGATTTGAGGCAGTTACCCCTTCTGGAAGAGCCTGGTAAGTACATCTCTCCTGTTTTTTTTTTTTTTTTTTTTTTTTTTTTT
>NW_016813906.1:1351613-1369956 GCF_001698545.2 Rhinopithecus bieti | reverse complement strand
TTTTTTTTTTTTTTTTTTTTTTTTTTTGAGACGGAGTCTTGCTCTGTCGCCCAGGCTGGAGTGCAGTGGCCAGATCTCGGCTCACTGCAAGCTCCGCCTCCCGGGTTTACGCCATTCTCCTGCCTCAGCCTCCCGAGTAGCTGGGACTACAGGCGCCCACCACCTCGCCCAGCTAATTTTTTTGTATTTTTTTTTTTAGTAGAGATGGGGTTTCACCGTGTTAGCCAGGATGGTCTCGATCTCCTGACCTCGTGATCCGCCCGTCTCGGCCTCCCAAAGTGCTGGGATTACAGGCTTCAGCCACCGCGCTCGGCCATCTCTCCTGTCTTGTACAACCCTCTCTCCTCACTGACTTTCTTTCCCAGCAGCCAGCAGGGGCCTGGGCCATTTGTGGAATGCAAGCCCTGACCACACAGACTTACATGCCAGGACAGCCAACAGGTAGCCTTTCCCCCTCTGGGTTCCATTGTGAGCTCACTCTCGCTCTCTCTCTCTCTCTCTCTCTCTCTGGGTTCCATTGTGAGTTCTCTCTCTCTCTCTCATTATGCTCCCAAGAGGAGTCTTACATCAACCCCTTCCTCAAATCTCCCTCACTGGATGCCACAGATACAGGCCTGAAAAGCAGCATGCAAACTGAATTTCTGTAAAGCGGGACCCATTTCCCCATGGACAGTCATAAGAGATGAGTGAACACAACTTAGCACTTAATTTCTGTCTTCACGATTACTTCACAATAAATCTGGATTCCAAAGGGACTGTAAGCTCTCACATGGAAGGAAGCAAGCTCTCTACTCCCCTCTGCAGTGCTGAGTGGACAGGGAGTATGCCGCAGACACCTGTTGGTCAACTAATTCTAATTCTCTTTAGCTAGCATCCCCTAAGCTAGAGCTAGAGCCACAGCTATTTCCTCGCAGACTTCCTTTTCTCTAGCAAAGTCCTTCCACGCAGTAGTTAATGACCTGTAAACACTTAATGAGCTAGAGAAACATTCCATCGAAAGGAATACCACTGTGCATCCTTTTGTAAAGTGGGGGGGAAAATCTTTTGTAAAATGAAGCATCGCCTTTAACTGCTCTGTTTGATCAAGTCAGATTTTTCAGAATATGAATAACTAGTATTCAAGCATATATGAACTGTCTTCAAGTTAATCAATCCCTAGAAACTAGCCCTCAGGTTAGCAGGCCAAGGATATATGAGAGTGCTTTGAAGTCTAGACTCAAACCCCCACTCCTGAATTGAATGAGAACATTCCAGGTAGAGAGATTCATGGCCCTTAACATCAGGAATCAGCTAGAAACTCAATTGGCTCTTACCAGTCACTACCTATGTCAGTGCCATAGCCTATAATGGTAATGATAATGACCATTATGATGATAATAATAATAATAGTTTTCACTGGATGGCACTTTGCATCTTCCAGAGCAATTTAACATCCTTTACTTTATTTGGAAAGCCTTCAGGACCAACCTTCTACTCTTCCCTTTCTCTGAACTATCACCTTACTATAGGCACATATTTCCCCCAAAGGACTCAGTGGCCTCTTTTGTCTCATTTTTCCCTTTGCTGATGATCCAGTAGAGAAATGATCAAAAGGATCCTGCACATTGTCCTAAATGAAACCAAGCTTCCTCTGCAGGATGGAAGTGACCCACATGATAGAGGGGGGAGCCTGGACCCAACGCTTCATTAGCCGAGGATGACCCCATAAAGGTCAGGGTGTTGCAGAGATTGCCCGTGGAGGTGGGGACATGAGGGACCCACCTGGCAGTCCCTCAAGAGCAGGGGTCTTGTCTTTGGGGGAGGACATCACTCTGAGCAGGGCTGGGGTGAGTCAAAAGTCTGGGAGAAGGGAGGCATGGAGGGGATAACAGGATCAGACTCCGAGCAGGAAGGGCCTCTATGTAGACGGGCGTGAGGCTCCTTAAGGGGACCCAGCAGCCCTGGGCACAGAGGTGGTGAGCGGAGATAATGCCAACAGTGATAACCAGCAGGGCCTGGCAGAAGAGGCCCTGGACACTGAAGGCTGGGCACAGCCTTGGGGACTGCTCACAGGACATGCAGCAGTGTGTGCTGACAACTCCTCCCCACTGCGACCCCTATCAGTGCTGACCAAGCACACAAGATGCACACCCAGGCTGGGCTGGACAGAGGGGTCCCACAAGGTCACAGGGTGTGCCCCAAGGAGGTGGGGAGCTCACAGCCTCCAAGCATTGCATCATCCTGGTACCAGGAAGGCAATGGCTGCCCCATACCCACTTCCCTTCCTAGAACTGGCCTGGGACATTCATCATTTAGCCACCTCTGGCACCTACATTTGTTTTTCAAATTTTAATAGCAAATAGGTTTAGTGTGCTGAGCAGAGCTGAGCAGAGGTGATCTGACCCCTCTATCTACTCACATAAGATCAGAAAAGAGAAGGAAGCAGGAAGATGAGGTGACAAGGGGAGAGCCAGTGAGATCATCTATAGGTCCAAGTTCATCCAAGTTCGTCCAACCCCACCCCATTGACAGTCAGACTGTCAATTCTCTGAGAAGCTAGAGACTGTGTGGCTTAAGGAAGCCTCTTTGATGAATGTACTAATATGTATGTACCTTATAATACATTTGAATCACCTGCAAATCTTCATCAAACTCGGATGACTGCCCAATTCATCCAGAAACTACGTTTGTCTGATAGAACAGGAAGCAGGTGGTGGTGGTGGGCGGTTGGGGGGTACTGATGAGAGGCAGGGCCAGTGTTTCTTCTCCATTTTCCTTTCCACTGATTCTGTCCCCATACAGGCATCCAAAGGGAAGAATGCTACAGCCACAGTCTATTTCTCGCTGGCTGTTCTGGGAGATCACCCTACAATGTGTTCCCCAGTATTCGGGTTTCTGGGCTGCCATTATCTTCTCTGGTCTCGGGGCCCAAGCCAAAGAGCTGGAGAACAGTATCTGGCCAGGTGGAGCACGACTGCCATGTGCAAGGCGAGTGGATAGTGCCCTTTCGTCACTCCCACAGGGCCGCAGGGGTGTGACGCCCCTGCCCAGCCATACCCTTCTGGGCCACAGTGCTGGAGGCTGAAGTCAAAGCCCATTGTGCCTTATTCCTTCAGGAGCAATACTCCTGGGAAAGGTTGCACATTCTGTAACTCCTCTGAGTGCATTTCTTCCCAGGGGCAAAAAAGGAAATTAGCCCCATTTTACAGACAAAGAGCCTGAAGCCCAATGGGCTTGATCAACTTGTCCAGGGCCACCCAGCCAGCAGGTGAGAATACTCACGTGTAGCTGGCTTTAGAGTCCAAGCTCCTTCAACGTCCCACATTCTCAAGACAGTGTTTGCCACAGGCCAGGGTTAGCAAAGAGACCCCTCCAACCCCTCACAGCCCCCCACCAGCCCCATGCAGGTGTCAGTGAGGCCCAGGAACATGAGGCTCCCAGAACCAAAGGGGTGGACAGCACTGAAGGAAACTGCTCAACCTTGAGAGCAGAGGCTGCTGTGAAACAGCTCTGCGCAGCACCTGGGCCACAGCGTGCGGAAGGAGACATGTTCCTAAGCTGCCTGGTACTCTGCCATCTCTCTCTTCTTCTCTTCCTCCTAACCCATAAGCACCAGACCTCAAGCTCCATGTGCAGCTCCAGCAGCTGCTAGACCTCGAGCAGGACTAAGATTCGGCGAGAGCAGCCGCGGACCTGGCTCCTCCCAGGCAGGCCAGCCCAGGTGAGCCCCTCCGGCCAGGCACCCACCCCACCGCCAGGCTGTTTACTCTTAGCTGGTGTTTATCTCCTGTCTGCTGTACTGTAGGTCCCTCCCTCCTCTCCTTCTTTCGGTCCTCTGCCCAGGCCTGCCTGAGGCTGCCTGCCAGTGAGATTGCATGTCAGGGCTATTCCCTGGGCACTGAGGGCTGGGGTGCCCAGAGGCCTGCAGCTGTGCCCTGGATGGAAAACCAGCAGCCTGCAAAGGTGTGAGGGCAGCACAGGAGCTGTGTGTGAGAGGGGTGGTCTTGAGAGTGAAACTGGCCAAGTCTAGCCCAGGCGGAGAGGGGACGGGGGGCAGGTAGGGATAGGGCAGGTGAGGTTCCTGGGGCCAGTTCCCCCATTACACACTGCCTCTGCTTCCCCGCCCCCATGAACCGCACCTCTGTGGGCTGACAGATGTGCCTTCAGAGAAGGGCGGGGAGCAGCTGGGGGCCTGGCCAGAGCAATCATCCCGGTAGGAAATTACATCAGAGCAGGCAGCCTACCAAAAAGCCAGGGAAGGAAGGAAGCCCCTGAGAAAAAATGGGGGAAGAATGGAAGGGACTACGTATATTGATGGGATAAACCAGACACCCCACACTTCCCAACCCCTCAGGACAGGGTTCAGAGCCAGGCTGGTGGCTGCTACATAGAGACGGCACCCTCCAGCAGTTAAGGTACAAGACAAGGTATAAGGCTAATGGACCGTAGGCACCAAACCTGGAACTCAGAGTCGGGGTACCTCACTTCAAGCCTTGGTAGGTCAGTAAGTGAACACTCAGGGTCCCAAGTTAGACAGATGAGCTGGAATCTTCATCTACCACCATTTCCTGGCTGTATGCCTCAGCGCAGCTCTTTAAACCTCTCCAAGCCTCAGTTTCTTCACTGGTAAAATGTGCGTGATGACATTGTATGGCCAACCTGGGGTTGCTGATGGAACTGGTTAAAAGAGTGTCCATGAAGCAAGCCTAGCTGGGTGGGCTTGCAAGCATTTCCGGGTCGCTACATCCTCCTCTGTAAAATGGGAGAACCCCGAACTGCTCAGGCAACCTCCTGGTTGACTCGCTCAACAACAGAGGTCTCCACAGGAGCCCTGTCCACATGAGACATCTTTGGCACATCTTCTGAAACAAGACCTGTTTCTGGAAAGTTGTTGGTAGACATCCAATTTTGCACTTATTTATATTATTGTTTCAGAAACACTACCTTTGTTCTGCTTTGATTCAATGGCAGCCAATTTCATTCATTTGGTCCAAACCTGTAGTGCTACTTGCCAGAACAAAATGGAATGAGTCTCAATCCCTGCCCTCAAGGAGCTCACAGTCCAGCAGCTCTGTCTTTAATATCTATAAGAGCACAGGTAAGTGTCACAGGAAGCCATGGTCCTTTGGGGGAAATGAGGAACACTCTTGTAATATGATTAATCACTTCCAAATACTTTACCTGGTTTATAAGTTCTCTTTCAGGTGCTTCCCTGAGTGGCAAGAGGGAAAGGCCTTTTGCAAGTACTTACGCTGCTTTATTTTTTTTTTCTTTTTTGAGATAGAGTTTCGCTCTTGTTGCCCAGGCTGGAGTGCAATGGTACGATCTCAGGCTACCACAACCTCTGCCTCCTGGGTTCAAGCAATTCTCCTGCCTCGGCATCCTGAGTAGCTGGGATTACAGGCATGCGCCACCATGCCCGGCTAAGTTTGTATTTTTAGTAGAGACGAGGTTTCTCCATGTTGGTCAGGCTGGTCTCAAACTCCCGACCTCAGTGATCCACACACCTTGGCCTCCCAAAGTGCTGGAATTACAGGCGTGAGCCACTGCACCCAGCCTTACACTGCTTTCTTAATTACAGCAATGTGCTCATCTCACATAAAAATTTAAGAGGTGAAAACAGGAAGATGCGTTCTGAAAAGTTGTATCAGCCCCTCTGCCTCTCTACATTCCAAAACTGACTTTTATTCTAATATTTTACTAGTGAATTATGGAATAAAGTAGTATTATGTTTCTTTCTACACAACTTGTGTTGCACTAGGTGAAATCTCAGGTTAACAGAGCTTCAGGGAGGAAAGGCCAGACCAAAAATATCCCTCACTCCACAGAGAAGCTATACCACCAGAAGTCCTGGAAAACCGACAGGTTGCATGTGGTAACAATGCAATTCAAGACTGTCAGAATGATATCAATATTTGTATAGATACTTATCAAAGCAACAATCAGAGATCAGGTCCCTCCAAATGAGCTTACAGTTTATTATCCTGCTTTGTAAAAGTTGGTGAAACAAAACGATGGACAGCAGATCTGCTGAGCTCCAAAGTCAGGGAGTAGGTAGACAGTGGGAGCATGTCAGCTCCCTCCTGGCTCTCCTCTACAGTCTGTGAGCAAACGGAAAAATAAACCATCGGAAAAAGTCTCAGCCTAATAAAACTGCACAGACAGAATGACTTCTTCATCGGATTCAGAGGAGTATCAGGGGGTTCTTCCTAGCACAGATTTGAGCTCTGCCATCACACACTTTGCACATACAATTCCGGGACCTCAGGTATTGCTCCTAAAGGAAGAGCCAGCTTCCTTCGCTCATCTTCCTCCGACATCAAAAAGCAGTGTTCACACCCAATCCCATGCTTTCTAATATTAAAATATGAATTTAAGAAATACCAGTGAAAAGAGGTTTTTTAAACCAGAAACTCTTTGTGTTGTAATGTTCTTGACATGTTAATAAAACTGTTTCAATCATCATCAGAGAAAAACAAATTTACCTCTGATCATGGTAGCACAGTAGAGCAGAAAGAGCACTCAACTGGTGATCAAAAGAAATCAATTCTAGTCCTGTCACCCAGAAACTATGTGACCAGGGGAGGTACTTAATCTCTAAGAGAGTCAAGTCTCGAGTGGGTAAAATGAGCTGGGGAAGGAGTGAACCAGTGAGAAAGAACACTGGTCTGTCTGGGGCTCCCAGAAGACACAGCCAGACTTCTTGCTTGCTCTTGTCCGAACACCTCCTTGTCTTTTAAGGCCTGGGCTGTCTAGGGGGATGGCTACTTGGCTTGGAGCAAAACCAACATGTCTGTCATTTTAATACACATGGAATGTGTTGAAATGAAGGTGTCTGTGTGGAAGGGACAGACCCAGATCCACTCTGCATTTGTCCTGGCAATGGGAGCAGGAAGGAGTCCACCTCCTCCAAACCTGATCACTCCTAGTCCCAAGAGGGAGAAGCCATATCACCCTTGATCATGTTAGCGCTATTCAGCAGCCTCAGCAGGCTCTGAGCAGGTGGAAAGTCAGACTGGGGTCCAACCAGGAGACCCAGGACAAAAAAGGCAGGTGGCTGCAAAGGAGCCTCACTTCTCCAGGGATTATGACTTTTTATTAAAAACCCTTACCCATGCCACCCACCACAGCACAGACAGGCATTCCAGGAGCCAGACATCTCCCTGGAAGACAGCAGGCTATTGCTTCCTGTGAGCACTGCAACAATTTTCTCTGGACCCTCTGTTCTACCTATTCCCAGCATGGGGCATAACCCTCCCTCTTATCCATTAGACTGCCCAAATCTGGGAAAAGAATCTGTGGCGCTCAGGTCTGAGTACGGATCGAGCTCCCAATACCAGTGGCTATTTCAGGCTTACAAAGCCTTGGTGGTTTCTACACCCAGTAGTTCCCACCCGGATTGAAAAGCCCTCAGCAAATACCCAGATGGCCCTTGTTCACCCTCCTGGAAATCTATAGCTGCCAGGGAAATGTGACATTTTGTGAGGACTAATTTAACCCACCTAGAAGATCTAGGAGCCAAGATGCAACCCTAAAGCCCACTGCAAGGGACGATATTCTGGATCTTTTGTCAGAGCTTGATTATTTTAATAAAATTTGTATATTAAACAGTAATTCACAGTCATCTAAACCTCCCCAAAATTGATTATTGGCTGCTTCATTGATTCAGAAAAAAAAAAGAAAGCAAGAAAGGCAGGAGAGGAACGAGGGGGCAGAAAGGGAATGAAAGACAGTGAGTGTGAAGACCCAGCCAAAACCCCACCTGCTGGAAGCCCACATGGCTTCGAGTGGTACATTCTGAGAACTCTGAAGAGTACCATTCAGCCGACACTGTCCCCGTGCCACAGGGCCCTGGACTCCTCTTTGACTCACACTTGCCTGGCAGGACTCCCCAGACAAAACAGAGATGTTCAGCTGGGCACGAGAGAGCAGGCCCCAGGGCTCAAGCTGCACTGTGTTCTCCACAGTAATTCCAGAACTGCTGCCTACCGGCACGCATGCAGGATCAGTGATGAAGATACAGTACCTTCTGGGTCTGCCTAGGTTCACCCTTCCTTTTTTTAGTCATGGTGGGGTTTCACCCAGCCCAGCCACCCACTGAAAAGGCAGAGGAGGCCACCCATCCGAATGCTAGGATATGACACACTTGAACCTTCCACCTGGCCAGCCTGCTCTCCCAAAGAAGGAATAACAGAACAAAAAAGTCAACCTCTGACTATACATGGTTTGTGAATTTATACCAATGTTTTTCTTGAAGTGGGAGCTCAGCACTGGAGCACCCAGGAAAAATAATGTCCAAGGCAAAAAGCAAATAGAAGAATGAGTCTGCTGAAACAGCCAACTCCGTCTCTGTCTCCCCCAAGCCCTCCTAGTCAGAACCTTCTCTCAGCATTTCAGCAGGTACTGCTCACCTGGAAATACAGCTGATGTATTTACTGAGAAGCTTCTTCAAGCTTTCTACTGGTGCTTAGGTACTATGCCAATCAAATCTTGAAATTATATAGAGAAGTGGAATATCAGGTACATTTCTGTCCCCGAAAATGCTTAAAAGATCAAATTGATTCCCATCAATTTGATGCCTCCCCTACCAGTGAGCGCCCACCACCAGCTTCCTTACTCCAAACTATTAAAACAGAGCTTCCCCCAAAAAACCAGCCTTCTGCAAGCTGCGACTTCCCTACCCTGTGTCCAGGCTGTGGAGCATGGGGATGACCCAGAGGCACAAGGAGTTCTGGATCAGAATCCCTAGTCTACCCCTGCGGCTGCATGAGACCAGACATGCCATTTAACCTCTTTAAGCTTCAACTAGCCCTTCTCCTGCCTCTTCACAGGGTTACTCATGAGGTGAGGCTCAATTTGACAATACTCCTCAAAGGGCTTACTCAAAAAAAAAAAAATGTGATTTTATCTCTATCCTCATTATTAACGGCACAATGGACATTCGAAAGGGATGGGCCCAATTTTTCATAAGCCAAAAAAGCTAGAGGATTGGAGAGAAGAGACAGGACAGACACTCAGAAATGGCTTCAAGGGTGTCCTTTGGCACCCCATTCTTCCAGATTGTTCCAAATGCCTGCTGCAGTAATAACAGCCCCAAAAGAACACACCACTTTGTCAGGACTTGTAGGTGAAATGTGTTGGAGCAGCTGTCAGCTTGGGGAAAATCACTCATCAGGTAGTCAGCCGAGTGGGGCTGCCTTCAGCTGGACAAACACTGCATCCACAGGGGAATGAGCGAGTGCTTTCCTGTCCTTCCCTCAGGGGCCAAACCAGCCCTCTCTTACCTTCTTGTCCAACCCAGTGGGCCTCTCTCCCTCAAATGCACACCTCCTTCTCTTTCCTCCAGCTCCCTAAGCTCTTGTTCAGGGCACAGACAGCTCTTCAGGCTACCAGAGCAGTGAGTTAGGAAACAGTGACCCCTCTGCATGCATTCCCACCTCCTGGAAGCAGGGGACACAGCTGGCCACTCTGTGATGAGAGTGGGTAACCTCTCTACCTGGGTCTATCATTTTAAAATAAGCCATTCGTGGCTGACTATTAAATGGGAAGGGACAGTTACAGATATCTCTGAGAACAACTCTACCTGAGGGAGGGGGAAATACCTCCCAAAACAATGATGGGCAGAAAAATCTGCATCCCGTAAAATACCCAGAAGCAATAGCAGCCCCACCTGGTTTATCTGCCAGATGCTGTGGAGGTGGCATGGTGGCATTTGGTAAATAACCCAAGCAGGGCTTTGCAGGGTATAGGACACCACACTAGGCTTTGCAGCCCGGGTGAAACCAGATGGTGCAAGAAGACAGTGAATCACTCACAAGCAAGGGATGTTGTTAGCACACCTAAAAATCCCCTTTTCCCACCATCCTTTGACACCCACCATGGAAATCACAGACAGGTCGGAAAGAACACCTGGGCCCAAAATAGCTTGTCCTATTAGCCAAATGCCAGCGCTCCCACCTTGTCTGAGGGCATGGAGGGGAGGCAGCTGGCCAGCGGCTAGGGCTCTGGCCTCCTCATTTAATTCTCTCTGCATCAGAGGAAAAGTCACCTTCACAGGCCAGCTGTGGTCTGACTTGCCACATCTAATGCCACGAGGCCCTGCCAGTGGCCTCCATTCTGGTCTGTCAAACCCCTGGAAACCTTGAGACAGTGTTCCTCAGATCCAGGACAGAGCTGGCTCAGGACGCCACACGGGTCAACCCAAGTGCGCCAATCCTCAGACCCTCCGAGGTGACAAAGACCTCACTAGACTGTATCTCATTTTTTCAGCCTCAGTGAGCTGGCCCAAGCTGGCATGCTAAGTCCCAGGAAAGCCCTGGCTATACAAAACACAGCACCCAAGCACCTTTGTGCATGGCTGCTTAGAGGGCTAATGATAAAGGCAGCTCACTAAGGAAACAACTGTGCCCAGCAGTCTCCTAAATTGCGAAGACAGCATTTACCACTGATGAGAGCCCCCCGTGTGTTTCCTTCTAAACGCCTGATATATATCCATTTTTCTGTCAGCAACCTCAAATAATGTCTATAATGCTGAGATTTATACATGGGTACTTATAAATGTGACTTCATTATAGCCTCGGCAAAACTACCTTTCCGCCTAAACATTCAATTAATGTAATTAAATTGCTACCTGATGGCATTATCTAATTTAACTTGGGATCCAAACTATTGAAAAGCATGTGCCTTTTAACACCCTGACTGCTAAGGCATGTGATGAACAGAGCTATAAACATGTTGGCGTAACTGAGCTGTTTAAAAATAAATTAGCAAACTATAAAAATAAACAGTAACATACATATGTACTCAATTATGAACTAACTCTAATTTTTGTTCTGAAATACTGTCTTTGACCTTAGTCATAAACAAGCACTATTAAAAAAACATAATATCCCAACAGACAGAGGGCCAAGGATTAAATGCTCTTCCAGTTCAGCAGAATGCAAAACAAGACAAGGAAGGAAGGGAAGAAAGAAAGGGAAGGAAGGGAAAGGAGGGAAGGGAAGGAAGGGAAGGAGAGAAGGGAAGGAAGGGAAGGAAGGAAGGGAAGGGATGGAGGGAGGGAGGGAGGGAGGGAAGGAGGGAGAGGGAGGGCCCATGCCTTTCTTGAAAAGCTAGAAAACTGTGTCCAAAACCTACAAAGACTGCTGTGCTCTTGTTGACTTGAAGCTGCTTCCATTCAAGCCAGAAAAGTTAAAACCTGGTGAAGTGCTTGTACATTTCCACACGTTTTGGAGTCTCTCAAGAAATGAGGACAGGCAAGGGGAAGAACTATTTCCACATGCAGCTGTTTCAACAGATCACTGTCTGTTTAACAGAGTCTCTTACACAGGGCTGCCTCCCCACCTGAGCTGAGCTCGCCGGCCTAAGTCGGCTACTGCTTCTAGGTCCCCAGCTTTTCTAAGACATATGGCAGAAATGTGGAAATTGTCTTCCAAATAGCACAAGACAGAAAGCGGGTGGGGTGGGAGGCGACGGGTGCGGGGAGAAGGGAAGAAGTAAAATCAAGCTGTTGAAACTGTATACAGGACACGTTTTTGCACTAATCCAATGCTCCTGTAACAAAGGACAGCATACTATGGGATAATTACTATGGATTATTATTACAGTTTCTAAAGCAAAAGAACAAAAAAAAATTCACAAAAGACATATTACACACGCAGATTTCTAAAGCTTTAAAATCATATGGTCTTCGGTGTTGGTTCCTATGGGGTTACGGATAATGCCCTAACTGAGCACGACAGATGCAAACACAAAAAAGAAATCACAATAAACCTGAAATTCTCTCATGTCACGGTGCTTACTGCCCTTTCTTTCACAAACAAAAGTAGTTGAGAAACAGCTAAGTAGTTATTCATCTCAAAGAACCAACCTAAAATGCTGACAGGCCCAGCGTTGTCTACACCCACCCCCCAACAACAACAACAACCAATTACACAAATAAAAACTAGGAGGAAAATCAAACTCATCCACACTTGGTTCAGAACTCAGGGAAGGCCTGATGTGAAAGAGGAGACAGAGAAGCTTCTTGGGTGTGCAGAATTACATCCCGGGCCACACTCCCTGCAGGGGCCACAGGAGAAGGCACTGCAGCCAGGTCCCCCAGTCTGACTTTTACCCAAACAGGGGGTTGCCAGTTGCTGCAAGACAAATATCCCTAGCACATTACCTAGTTGGCAAAGGAATGCACTGGGAGGTTCTGGAATAGCACAGTGTGGAACCGCACTGGACTTTTCCTGTTCTGAAGAGGATTCTGCTTTCCTCCGGGATGTAAAGTATTTGATTGGCAGGCAAAGGACAAAACTTACCTCAGGTACTACGGCAAACTGGCCAAAGAGAAGCGTTGCTAGGAGGATGGACACGGCAGGAAACAGCCTCAGCTTGGCCCAGGAAGAAGCTGGGGCTCAACTACAGGGACCGTGGGAATAGCTGGAGGCCTGTGCATTTCCCTGAGGGTCTCCTTGGCGACAGGGCTGGACCTTTGCACTGGCAGCCTGGACTCTTCTCTGAGTTCCCCCTTGGGTCACCTATGATTCCAGAAGAGTTTGTTCTACATGTGGCAAAGCCAGCACCATAGAGGGGACAGAGGGAAACCTAAGGCCTACCTTGAGGGATGTTAAACTTATGTTCTGACCACTGCTATTTAAGGTGTCTTTTGAGTCCTGAGGACCAAGGAGCTCACCTATGACAAGGAACCTGTCACCGGTTCTTCTGTGATTGCTAAAGCCTAGAAGACCTCCTCCAAAGAAAAGTGGCTCAGACGGAAACACTGACTCTTGTTTCTCATCAGACTCCGAAATCACGGGCTTCTGGTCTAAAGATTCAAGCTGAGAAACAAGAAAGCAATTTGTTTGATTCAGGCTCTTGCAAATTACCCCCCAATAATTTACTTGGTCTCAGCTTTGGCTGGCTTGGATGTTATGAGGATTCCAAGAATTTTTTTACTTTTCCATTAGAGGGCTCTGCACTCTCCTTTCAAGGAAAAAGGCTCTATCTGCCAGCCCACTTCTTTCCAGGAATGGGGAAAGGGAGGAGGAGAACCTGTGGAAAGGAGGACAATGGATTTCCAGAAGAAATTCCAAGCCAGGGGCTAACCGTGGACCTGAGCACAGCACAGCCACACGGACGTCTCAGAAAAGCATTCTGTGGAAGCACAAGACACGTGGCAGTGAGAGTCCTGAGAAGTCCAGGAAAAGATGCAGCTTCCAACCCATTCCCAAATATCACTGATTAACAGCAGCCCGATGGTCTACCTGAGACCTGAGGAAACAAACGAAGGGAAAGAAATGCAAGAAACAAAGCGCATCTTTCTGCATCAAAAGATTAAGTTGTCTTTGGTAGCTAAAGAACAACAGAGAAGGAAAAAGCTTAGGAGGAGAAGAAAAACACCTGGCCTTCCCTAAAGAACTACAGTTAGAGTTTGACTTAAATCATCTCGGCTATGGGCAATCAACTGGGGCTCTCCTAACAGCCGCAATCGGGGGGATACTCTCTTTCCCCTCATGATCTTCCTCAACAGGGCAGTAATCCAGCATCTACCGAAGACCTGAAGTGGAGAAGGAGCCCCAGACATGCTCATCCTCTGAGCACCTCCACAGCCTTTCTGGCCCACCCCAATAAACAGCAATTCTATTCCCCTAGTCACCAAGCCACACATTTTGGGGTCCATCTTGACTCCTCTTTTCCTTTCACACCCCCCATCCCATCAGTCAGCAAATCTTGCTGCTTTTACCTTCGAAATATGTCCAGAATCCAGCCCCTTCTCACGTCCCCACCACCCTGGTCCACGCCACCATCATTTGCCTGGAATTTGCCTTCTAACTGCTTCTGCCTCACTTTCCCATGCTCAAGTCTAAAAATGCAGCCAAAGCAACTCTCTGGAAACCCAAGTCATATGACATCACTCCTCCAGTGGCTTCCATCTCCCTTGGAGTCAGAGCCAAAAATCCCTGCTCTACATCCTTCAAGGAGCTAGCTGGTCTCCTCTCCTCCTCCTCCTCCTGCACTCTTTCCACTCTGACCTCAGGGGCCCTCGCTCCTCCTCCAGCAGCCAGGTGTATTACACACAAGGTCTCTGCTCTCTACCACTCTTCCTGGAACCATCTTCTCGAAATTCTTATGGCCAACTTCCTCACTTCCTTGGAGCCTTTGCTTTTCAGTGGGCCTCCTCTAATCGTCCTATTTAAAAGCATGGCCACCAGGCACCCCTTACCCCTATTCCCCACCCTTTTTTCATGCAGGCAGTTTGATCTTCTTTTGCCCTACTATATAATTCACATATTTATTGGTGCGTCTTCTGTCTCTCCCCAGCTAGAAAGGGGGCACCACAAGAGCAGGGAGTTTTTAAGGCTTTGACCACTGTTCTATGCCCAACACCAAGAACCGTTCCCAGCCATGTGGCAGGTGTTCAAAATATTTGTTGAAAAATGAATGAGTAAACCTTCACAATTCCAAACTGCCAGGAGGCCACTCAATGCCCTATCTATAAAACTGTCAGGCAGCCCAACCTGGGGGCACTCTGGCTTTGGATCTTGGGTTTGAGCCAAATTCCGTTTTCCCCACGGGCCCTGAGGCCCAGAGGGAAGAGGTTTTGCATTATAATATAAATGGAGGGGTTGAGCTGGTTTGGGGGAACCCTTGACAGGAGCCAGTAAAAACCAAGAGAGTCATTTTCCTAAGGCTTAGGTGGAGCCTCTAGAAAGAGAGGGGGCTCAGAGCCTGGGGAAGAGCCAACCACCAGCAGTTCCTCAGTGCTCTTCTCACTGGGGCTGTGCAGCCAACTGTGTTTCCAGGCACACCAAGATGCCCATACTCGTATCCACTACTGTGCAGGGGCACTGGCTGGGCACAAATCCCAGCTGCCTCCACGGCATTACTCTCCCTCCATTCTTGCTTTCAGATTCTCCCTCCTCCTGGCAGGGGCGTTGGGGAGGGCGGGAGAGAAGAAGGCCATGGTAAAGGGACAAATCCCTTCTACCTGAGAGCCCGGGATGCAGCCAGAAAAGCTAAAATACCCTTTCCCACCCTAGCATACATTTTGACAGGTGAATAAGTGCTCCCTAGTAGGCAATAACAAGAAGTCTGAATTAAAAGAACTTGCCAATTTGGGAAGTAATGCCATTCTATGTGACTCCACTCTATTCTGTTACCGATAAAACACTTAAAGATGCTATTCATGCAGACATAAAGTGCTAATGGCCACTTGTTAACATGTTTCATAATGCTAATATTTCCCTCTGATTTCTGACAGTTCTTTTTTTTTTTTCTTTCTTCTTTTTTGGGGCTATTTTAAGTTAACAGAGCGCTAATCTGATTCAAAACTGAAGACTCAAAGAGCTACACTCTACATAACTGCACTATTAATGACAACCATTGCTTTACATGTTGCACCATTTCATGAAAACAATCATCACTCAGTCAATGTATTTTCCAAGCCATAGAAAAGCTGAAATAAGTTGAAAATGCAGTAGGCAAAGAAGCAGCTAGTAATGTAAGACACTAAGGGGCAGGGGAGTCATTAATTCTTCTCCAAGCTTTCAGCACTCCGTTTCTACGAAGGCAAGGGTTGGGGGGAGCTTTTTTCTTTCAAATAAATCAGTAAAATGATGAGGTGCTTCCTCTGCTATGCCCAGTGGCCCAGGCACACTCACTAAGGTATCCTCTCAGCAACATAGGTGTTCAAAGGCAAAAGAAAGGGAACCAGCTCATCCACTTACTTGGCCAAAGACACAGTAACGCTTCCCAGGAAATACAAGCGTCACAGTCACTCCAAAATGAGTACGTGTGCAGCCACCTGGGCTTGCAACTTAATTCAAACAACTTGGAAAGCTAAGGGGAGCTGCAGAGGAACCCCTGTGCTCACCACCCCTGGAGAGCTGTCAGAGAAGAAGCCTGCTTTCCTCAGACGTTTTAAAGGAAGCCACCTAGAGCCCCACCTGTCACTGTGGAACTGCTCACAGTGGCTGCCTGATGTGCTGATGTGGAACTCAGAATCATTCATTTGGGTTTGTGGCTGAGCTGTGCTAGGTAACTGGGTGGCCTGGGCAAGTCACTTCACCTCCCTTGGCCTGTGTCCTTGAGTTTTCCTGGCTGCACATCTTGCTCTCAAGTATAAAGGATCTGTCCCCTTCTACCTGCCCCTGTGCTGCACACACTCACCTCTCAAATGAGAAAGTTGGCTTTGAGAGAGGATGCTTGCCTTCCCGACTCCCCTCCCAACCCAGAACCTATCACAATGCTCTGCAGAGAGTACCTGCTCAACAAACCCAATGCTAAATTGTAAAAAGTGAGACTAGATGGTATCTGCCTCTCCTCTCAGCTCTAAATTATTTGGTCTAAAGAAAACTGAAGCCCCTAGAAACTTCATTTTGTGTATCTAATTGGAGATGGTTTCAATAATATAATTATCAAGGCATCCCTATGTTACTTGAAGTTGGTTCGCAATCTGGCGGCGTTCACAGCCTGATGAAGATGGTTTATTCTCTTTTAGTGGCTCAACTATGAGTCACCTCTGATGACGGGTAGGAGAACAAGCAGGTTTTACTACAATACACACCTAAAGTAAATGAATAAACCCAACCACTTTGCCCACCCACATGGCATCCATTTGGAAGAGACACAGAGAAAGGAGTTTCACCTCTTAGACGTCTCAGAGATTAATATTTTCTCAAAAATGAACACACAGAGCAACAGCTGACAAGTCACACTGGACCACACCACCACCTCTGGTTACCCCCTGAGAAAGGCAGAGAACGGACCCCCAGAACAGTCACCATTTGACGAAAGGTTCAGGGATCATGAGGACTCACCACCCCACCGAAATCCACGGATGGCTGTCTGTGAGGGGTTGGGGGTGGTAAATTACTTTCTGTTTCTCATCTTTGAATGGCTCTTCCCCAGAGTCAGGATGACTCTCACTAGGTTTCAGGTACATCCCCATCATGCCCCAGACCCCAGTCTCTGCAGCTGACACTGCTCCAAGATGCTAAATATGGGACAAGGAGGGGACAAGGAATTCAGTCCCAGGAGTGGCATTAGAAGGAGTCCCTGATCCCTCAGGAGTCATCTGCTGTGTGCTTCGGAAGATGCTGCCTCCATGCCCCACTTGAGGCTGTCCACAGCAGAAACCAACACCCAGATTCCCTCAAGCCAGCCACCCCATGGGAGCCCCTTTGCCGGGTGTGGGTGCTGGGTCAGCCTCTAGCCAGAACTCCTGCTGCTTCTCTCTTTTTGGAGCAGCTCTTCATGTCCTGTCTGGATCTTCCCAGTCCTGCCCTCTCTCTTTTGAGTCTTCCCACCCTTCCAAGGGCCTGCTACCTAATGCATCTCCCCACTCACACCCTAAAGTAAACGAATAAACCCAACAGCACAGATTCGTCCCTGATCAGGACTGAAGAAAGAAAAAGAAATAGCCTCCCATCACACCACCCTCTGGGAAATTAGAACTGAGTCCTAGCTCTAGCACTGGGCACAGCTGGGTCGGCACCTACAAAGGGTCCTATGCAGTGAACACCTTTCAGTCTATAGGGTAGTTGCTCTCTCTTCTCAACAAGCCAGAGATTCGCTGCCTTCCAGACAGACACCTCCATGGAAGAGAAGCTGTTCCTGGCTTGTGGTGAGCAAAATTCCCTGGATTGAGTCAAGAGACCTGGATTCTAGTTCCATTACATTGAATTCTCTAGGTTCACGGTCCTACATCCTCAAAGAAGGAGGACAGGCTTGAGGGCAGGCAGTCACAGGAGGCCTGGCATGGGCTGAGGCAGCACACAAGGACTCTGAGCCGCCACCAGCCATCTCCTTGAGGACTTTCCTGAGAGCACATGCAGCTAGCAGCGCTCCAAGGACTCTCTGAAAGGCTTCCAGGCTGGGCTACCTCCAGCTGTGTGGTGGAAAGTGGTAGCAAAGGAAGCCCAGAAGGGCCACAACTGAACTAGAAGGCTAAGGACCACCCCAGCCACTGGTGGGATCAAAGTGCTGAGCCACAAGGCCTACTGGGCAACCCATTTCTGGGCAGTCCCAAGACTTGGAGAACAAGCCATCTAAAAACAGAATTAAATGGCCAGGCACGATGGCTCACGCCTGTAATCCCAGCATTTTGGGAGGCCGAGGCGTGTGGGTCACCTGAGGTCAGGAGTTCAAGACCAGCCTAGCCAACATGGTGAAACCCCATCTATACTTAAAAAAAACAAAAAAAATCAGCCAGGTGTGGTGGCATGCACCTGTAATCCCAGCTACTTGGGAGGCTGAGGGAGGAGACTCACTTGAACCTGGGAGGCTGAGGTTGCAATGAGCTGAGATCGTGCCACTGCACTCCAGCCTGGGTGACAGAGTGAGACTCCATCTCAAAAAAAAAAAAAAAAAAAAAAAA
>NW_016813906.1:1315782-1351326 GCF_001698545.2 Rhinopithecus bieti | reverse complement strand
AAAAAAAAAATTCAACTGGGTGGGGAGCTTTTAGGAAAAAAAAAATCAGAGTTGTGCAAATAAATCTAGTTGGTCTGACTGTCTTTACAACACACTGAAAGGGTAAGGCACCATAAGAGGCTGTGAATTCCATTGATAAGAGAGGATTTCCGTACTCAAATAGCAAAGGTCTTGAATACACATACACCAAAACAGAAAAAAAAAAAGAGAGAGAGAAAAGAAAAGACAGATAGAGAGAAAATCACCTTTTAAACTCATCCACGAGCCAGTCAGAGCCACCCAAAGGAAAGCAGGCTCCAGTCCCTTCTGAACTCAGCCATTCTCCCTCTGGTGAGACAGGCTCTAGCTTGTTTCTGGAATGCCACTACCAGCTTCCCACACCTCCAAGGGACCCCCTAACTCCAAAGTGTTGCCTAGACCTAAGGATCCTCCCCCATGTGCTCTCCCCCAACATTGGCTTCCAGGTGAGCGAGACAGAAGCTACGAGCAGAGTTCACTGCTTGACCATGGGGTGAAGCCCACAAAGACACTACCCACTATCCCAACCCCAACCCTTTCACTTTTTCACTTTCTCCACAGGGAGAAAGGAGGAAATAAACTTGTCCAGCCTCACACCTTCCCTGGACAGGGAACTGGGGATCCATTCAAAGCCTGGTCTTTTTCTGTTGAATCAAGCAGCCTGAGCAAAGTACAGATTAAATACTACATGTGAACCAGCATTATGCGAGGCACCAAGAAAGCACAAAAAATAAAACATGACTCCCACCATCCAAAAGGTTATAATTTGAGGAGGAGAAAATACACTCACGAGCCAATGTGAATACCACTGATCCCCTTTTAACTAATCCCAGAGTGACACCTCCTCCAAAGAAAGCCAAGTTGTTGACAGAGTCAGGCCTTCCTAGTTACCGAGAAAAATGGCCCGGGGAGGTCCAGTCCACTGGAAGGCGATACAGAAACAAGCACTCCATAAATATCTGTGGTACCCAGCTACCTCTCTGAAACACAGCCCAGTGCTTTCAGGCAGGGAGAAATTGGTGGTGGGTGGCGGACAGATATGTGAGTGGACTGACACAGACACAGGGGCTTCCAAATGACTCTTGATCACCCAACTTTCCAGCTTCCCCATTTCTGCCCCTGACTTGAGTTCCCAGGCCACTCAACCCACTGTGAGGTCTTACTGTGGGGATTACCGAGTCACAACCAGGCTGGGCAGAACAGGAAGTGAACAAGTCAATTCGAGAAAGATCCAATCAGGGGATATTCTCTGGGCACCGCCTGGCCAACACCCACGGAGGGGTCCTGGAATACAAATACCCTGGAGTCTGAAGGGCGGTGGCCCCTCTTCTCACCACTTCAATTATGTCTTCATTGAACTGGGGTATGAAAAAGGGAAGCAGGGATTGAAAATCTAGCCTTGTGGCCATAAGCCTGTGATGACTCATGCCACCTTTGTGTGCTCTAAGATGCTTTCCCATGTCTGTAATGCTTTTCATATCATCCTACACACTCACTGTCACCTCTTCTCACCCCAGCACACAGAAAAGATGTGCTTATTATGTGCACTTAGGTTTTGTTGTACTATTAAACACAATGACCCACTCCTATGATTATAACACAGGTTTTGCTGGAAACTCAAAAAAGACTTGGCTCTGCTGGCTCACAGTGAATCTGGGCTCTGCTCTTCCAAAAACCTTTGTTCTCCAGATGTCAGCGTAAAGTTATGAACAGCTCTCCCCCTGAGCTAACTTACTGAGCAGTAAGTGAGGCAAGAAAGGCCACTCACTATATTTCTCAGCCTCCATGAAGTTGTCACTGGGAGAGGAGCCAAGAGGGAGGGGGCACCTTCGGAGACAAGATCGTAACTCACTGTCATCCGGGGAAGTAAAGAGGAAGTCAGGGAACTTGTGTTGGGAGTGGAGAGCTAAGCTCAATAGGGACAAGGACAGAGAGGGGCACCTGGGATGGGAGAAATGTGGCATCAGGACAACTGGGAGTGAAAGTTTAACTGCCCTCAAAGATGGCTAACAAAGATCTAGCATTCCTAGTGGACACCAAGCATGAGTTATCAATGAAGCACTGGTTTTTTAAACAGCAAGCAGGATGTAAGAGGGCAGACATAAGACTAAAGAATGTGGAAAACACTAAGGTATCTTGCCATTGGACTCTGCAGTAATCAGGCTAATGTTTGAGTAAAAGAGCTGGAAAACCAGCAGATTCTAAAGAGAGGCACAAAAACAACAAATGAGTTACAAGATAATAGATCCATGAGTTCAGGTTCAGGAAAGAGATTATTTAGGAAGAAGTAGTGTCAGAGAATGGAGTGAAGAATCTAAAATATGAAGCATTTCAGCCCAAAGCTGGTGATGAGATACTTTGTCTTCTCTGGAATGAAGAGGAAATGGGCTCAAAATGAAGCATAAGGGATTGAAGGTAGACGAAAGGAAGGATTTCCTGCGATTGAAAGGTGTCTTTAAAAATAGAACTAGCATGGTGAGGAAGTGGTTGGGCTGGCCAGTTCTGGAGGCCCATCTGCCCCTGAGAGGGTACACATTCCTTCACCACCCCAGCTCCGTCTACTCCATTATCTCCAATGATCTGGATAAAAAAGCCAAGCTATTCCCTGGGCGCACCATGTAAACCTCAGAAGGGCCACACTTTGGGAGCCCTAGCAGGAAAGGTGGTAGGAAGACCAGCCCCGAAACAGGGCAGAGAAAACAGAAAGGAACAAGGCAAGATGAAAGGGCAAAGGAACATGACCATTCTCTGCAACAGCACAGGTGATTGGGTGGTGGTTTTGTTGCTTGGGTTTTATCACGGGCTTCCTAGGTTAGTACTGCCAGGCTCTTCATCAACAAAGCTTCAGTTAAGAAAATCATTCCAGCCATCACCCATAAAAGTGTGGGTGCAAGTTCCTCTGCAAAGCACATGCGGGCCACCTCTGGCTCCCGCTGGCCATGGAGAGGCCATGTGTGATTAGTACAGTCAGCCAGGAATGAAAGTGGGAAGCCCCAGGCTCTGGGCCAAGTCTACCACTGCCTAGCAGGTAGCCTCTGGCACTCACTCCCCTCTTAGCCTCAACCTTTCTCATCTGTAAAATGACACGGTTAATGATATGACTTCACAAGTCTATGTCTACATAGAAGATGCTCAATAAGTATTCACTCTGCCTTTCCACAAAGGAAACTATCTATGCTCAAAGAGTTGTACTTTCTTCTATGATTCCTCAGATACTCTTGTCGACTAGAGGAATAAGAACCTTACTCTAAAAGCCAATTTTAGGAGAGAAGAGAAAAATTTAAAAAGACTTTAATTACTGAAGGCCAGGGGCATTTGCTCATGCCTATAATCCCAGCAATTTGGAAGGCCACAGAGGGAGGGCTGCTCAAAGCTAGGAGTTCAAGACCAGCCTGGGCAACAGAGCAAGACCCTGTCTCTACAAAAAGCTTAATAAACAAAATAAAATAATTACTGAGATTTAGCTATCTTTTTAAAGAAAATATAATATTTGGCCCAGTTTTTTATCTATCAAACCTAGACCTAAAATCATCTTGTCTCATTCCCTCTGTCAACGTCTGCTGAGCTCCCATAATGCATAAAACATCACAGACAAAGGAGTCACAGGATTAGACCTACAGTTCCATACCAGTGTGTTACAGCCTGTCATGAAGCAGACTCTGAGAATTTGGTTACTACTTAGTGCTAACATTTAATTTGCTTTTAAAATGTCTGTGTTAGAGCAGACTCAGGATTACGCCTGTAAGATGACATTCCAACTCACCTGTATTTAAATACGAATAAAGAGTAAGCAGAAGGGCCCAGGTAAAAATGGCACATGGGAGGGCATCACACATGTGAATTTTAGCTTCCCACACGCAAAGGCATGGTGGGACAAGACAGGAAGCATTGCTCTAGACCTGAGAATCACCACACGCCAGAGAGGGCATGGGAGGTGACACACAAACCCAGCAGAGAACGTTGAGAAAGAGTTTTAAGAGCCTACTCATCATTACAGAGTTCACTTAAAAGTCCATCCAGAATCAGAATGTGGGATGGGATGCCACAAGGCATTCCTGGGGGCCAGGAGTAGATTTTAAGGACTCATCAATTACTATTCAAGTTCAAGTCAAGCTGGATGGACCCCAGCCACATGCTGCTGCTCGATGGGCAAAGATCAAGAGGCAGTCGTTCACCACCAGCCATATTTCCTGGGGCTGCTTGTTACTGACGTTCTGTCATTCAAGGTGGGTCCTGAAGCCACAATAAGCACCAAATCTGCTCCCTACAATCCACAGCAAAAGGAGAGTTCCTTCTTTAAAAGAGAGATGGCACACATCTCTCAACTCTTGAGAGAAAATGAAGAGAAGTGGGATTTTTCAATCCTGATACCAGCAGGAAACAGGGAGTCTCTGGTAAGCAATACCAAACCAAGAAGCTTCTTTTCTCCCAAGTACACCAGGAACCCCTTTCAAATACAGGTGCTACAAAAAAAGAAGTAGGTGTGGAAGCAGGGCAAGAAAGGGAACCTGAGGACTATGCAAGCTCTGTCTATGGGTATCAACACCTTTAAGGCATTTTGCGGTCTTTTTGATTCTATAACCTCCATATTGAGAGACATAAAACACAGAGCATTACACCTGTCAGGTGCTGGGCCCTGAACTATCTCCAGGCAGCTGAAAGTCAGTACATCAGCCTTTTAATGACGTGAAAGTTAAAGATTAAAAACACGTTGGAACGCTTACTTTACGCAGTGCCAAAAATGTGTCTATAACCTGTAAGGAGAGATGGGTGTGGAGCATCATAGGAAAAAGGTGACTGCATTCATGCTGCAGAGAAAAAAATGAGGTCCTCGCTTGCCTGCCTGCCTGCCTGCCTTCTTTCCTTACAAGGGAAATTGCTCCTGAAATCTGACATGCTTTGCAACAGCAGTAAGTTGACCACTGGAGTGAGGCTGGAACCACTGGAATCTTGTAGATTTCTGAGGCCAATCCTGTTCTGACACACGAAGCTGGGAGCCACTGTTTTAGGAATTCACGTGGGCATGGGACTGTGCTGATTCAGAAAGGGCTCCAGGTCACATCCTGTATTCTCCTGAATTACTCCAATGACAATAAAAACTCAGTGAAGACAAAGAGATCGTTTTCGTTGCCAATCCATAACTTAGGAATTCGTGGCTATGCTTGGATAATTCTCTCTAGACTTGGAGTGTTAAAAGTTTGCACCTAGTTATTCTCCCCTCTCTGGCAGGCGAATCATGTCACTGGCAAGCAATTATTGTATCCTCTTCAAATAACTCGGCCTGAATTTTCACTTATGCCTATATATTTATGCACAAATGTGTGTATGATGTAGTACTATGGCTTCTTTTTCTGAAAATTGAAAAATTCAGAAAGCCAAAGATAATAGAATATATCTTGAGTGGCACATCCTTTGGGTAGGAATCAAAATAATTGCAAAATTATTTATGCAGGAGTATTAAAATTTTCCTCAAAAGTTCCCAGGCAAATGGGTGCCTCTTTAATTTTCACCCTTACAATAAACTCTCCTGCAGGTTTTGTTTATTTTGAGGAAACATTTCACTTTTTTTTTTCAAGACATGAGGTGTGAATGATGCAAAACAGTATTTGGATATGTAAACTGAATTATTTGCATAATGCATTACTAATCAGTGAGTATAAATTCTGGAGTCTGAGGACCTGAAATCAAGTGCCACCAAATTTTTTAAAATCCAGATTATAAAAGTAAAGAGCATCACCCTTCAGTGGGATAATGTACACGTTTGCATTCCGTTTATAAGAAGGAGAAATTATCCTCACAGAGTTTTCTAAGGAAAATTAAATAAGTGGCCTCTGATGTACACTGCTTTGCTCTGACTCAACATTATGAGGCATAAGGTCCTAAATTCATAGGCACAACCACAGAAGCACCAAGGAGAGTGAAGATATTTGCATCAAAAAGAGCAGACAGTCCCCGCCCCCACCCCATGTTGGTCGCCTATGGAACCTATGGGAATCCGAAGGGGCAGTCAGACATTCTGCCTATGCCACCCATCAGATCAGCCACCAACTGAACCAAAAAACCACCCATACCCTTCTCCAGTGGGTTCCCACCGGTGTTTTCATGCAAGTTTAGCCCCTTCTTTGTAGAAAAAAGATATTGATATGCCAACAGTAGACAGAAGAAAAAATTATTCCAGCTCTGTACACAACCTTTGTAAACCCAGCATGATAAAACCAAGTCTGGGAAACTATTTGTCTAAACAAACACTTTTTGGAAATGGATGATATGAGGGGGAAAGGAAAAGGAAACGTGTAGCCTAGTGGTCAGCACACATACACACACACATCCTTGAGGGTGCCAGGTTACATTTCTACAACAGCTGCCTTCCATTGTCTACTGCCAGTGAAGCCAAACCAGCCTAAAATTTAATTTAATCTGCTGTAAACCCAAGTATCGGGCACTTAGATGGCAGCTAAAAGTGCCACTCTCAGATAACTGAGTGACACTTGCTAATAATAGCCTCAGTGTGAAGCGAGAGGGAGCGGACATTTTATAAAACCAGAGGGACCTGGGTCTGGGCCTAGGAACAGCGTGATGTGGTTAGGCCAGTCTCAGCTTCCAGGCAGCAGATACGGCAGAGACCAGGCCCACCATGGCTCCCGTGTGACGGGCTGCACCAAGCCCACCAGTGACCTAGCTTTCAAGTCATACAGCGACAGTCCTGGCTTTTGCTAACCGAAAGAACAAAATGCCCCTTTCCAGCTCTGCCCCCTTTCCAGCTCTGCAACTATCACTCTGCTCCCTTTCATCTTCCATCTTGTGTCCCAGTCCTCCCTTAAAGGGAAGGCTGCTTAACCCTTGACATGTTCTTTGTCCCCTTCTTTCTGAGAGTGTGGTCAATCTCCTCTCAGGCAAACCATCTTTCTCTAATAGTCAGGGATCGAATGGCCATAGGAAGGTCCCAGAGCCTTGTCTTCATCAACACTACCAGCCAAGTGGGCACGTCCCAGCTGCTTCTTCCTGAGCCCACCACGATGCACAGAGGCACCTGTGCTGAAACTCAAGCAAACGCCACATCTGACTCTGCCTCATGCACTGAAAAAGCCAAGGGATCTCTGTTCTTCCAGGAGAATGGGCGACAGTGCACAGTACAGACCCTGAAATGACCCCTTCACAATGAGCTTACTGGAGCTCACAGGTACTTTCTTGCCCACATGACATTTGTCCCCTTGCTACCTCTGAGCCAAACCCTTGGTGAAGAAACAACACCGACTAAACAAGGTCATATTGCTCTCTACCAGTCGGGCAATATCTTTTTTTTCTGGAAAAATCTCAAATACTACAAAAGTAGAGAGAATGTTATAAATCAGTCCCCAAGTCCACATCTTCCAGCTCCAACCACCACAGCTCACAGTCGTTCTTGTCTTCTGTAACCCTATCGCCTCCCTAGTCCATTTTGTTATTTAAGTTGACCCCAGACATCATATCATTTCATCAGTAAACACCTCTGTATGTATTTTTTAAACACAAGAACTTTTTTTTTTCTTTTAAATACAACCGCAAAACCATTATCACACCTAAAAATAATAAAGTGACAAATAAAGTCCTGCATTACCAAATAGGGGAGTTACTTTAAACTCAGAAATACTTCTTTCCATCTGGGTCATGCTTTGGAGGATCAGTGAGGTTCAAGACTGAAGCTGCCAAGAAAAGCTTCAGAGAATCACACTCTCTAAAAAGGGCCTTGTGGAAAGCCACCTTGCATGTCCCCCCAAGCTCCTGCCCCTTGCAGTCCTTTGCCCTATTCAGGGCTGAATGCACCCCCTGAGACTCTCTGTGACAGTCCTCCCACATCGACTGCCCCACAGGCCCTGTGTCTCCCTCATTCCCCACCATGTGGCCCATCACCACATCAGACAAGCAGGTGCACTCCCAGTGTTCAGAACTGGAATTCATTTGTCTTGGAAGAAAGTGTTCTCCTGGATGGTTCTGCACAGAATTCATTCACAGAACATGTCTTGGATATACAGCTGACTAGATATGTCAGTTATGTTCCAAATGGGTTTTCACAGGTCAAGGTTCTGCAGGCAAGAGCAAATACTATTTTTAGACAGGATAAGGTCACAATGCTTTTAGAGACAGTGAGGTCTACAATAAAACCTATTGATCAGCCTCTGGAACTAGTGCTCCAGAGAGACACAGAGATTGAAACAAAAATTGCCTGGCCGTTTTCTCTGTAGACTCTGTGGGTAAAAGCTTGTTGGACTTAATATCTTTCAGGACATAAAATAAGTAAGAAGTAACTGTGTACAGATTACTGAAGTCCATTTAACCAGATGCAGAGGCAGGTCACAGAAAATACACTCAGGGCAGAATTGTAAAGAAGGGAGATTTCAAGGCAACACGTGTTGCAACCTAGAGAAAGAATAAACACCAGTCTCCTCAACTCAGGGGAGGCACAAAGGACAGCCTGCCATCCAGGATTCCTGCTTGGGACTGTTGCTCCTAAATTAACCACTATGATCCTCAATCCAGGGCTATGTGAACAATAGACTTTCAGATAAACAGTATGGAGATAATTTGCTTAAGTCAGATTTTGATGAAAAGTGGTTTCTACATGGACAGCTTTCAAAAACTTCTATATTGGTTTGATGGAATCACGGTAAATTCTAAAGACTTTCCTACTCTCTCTCTCCCTTTCTACACACACACACACACACACACACACACACACACAACTGATACATATATTCATACATGCATATACATATGTATATATGTAGTATGTACATACGTATGTGTGTATATAGATGCATATGTATATATGCTTTATCTTATGATGACAGTGTTGATATGTTTGGGGAATTTTTTTTTCAAAAAGAGATAATAAGCCTTGTATAGGTGTACCACACAAGACTCCAGTAAGCAAAATCATTCATTGCCAGGCAAAACTTGAGAAATAAATTTAGAAATCATATGAGCACACAGGAGCTCAATCAAGTAAATGAATCACCAAGGCACAGAAAGTCACTGGAACGTTATTTAACTAGCCCAAAGGTTCAAGAATTAACCAAGGTTTTAGCAGTAAACCCTAAATAATTTATTTAAGACAAATAGGAGCTTTAAGCACAGATATTAATGTAATGGACTATCCCACCTTAAACTTCAGCCAGAGATCTAAAACTTTGAAGTCAATTATGTTTCCATAAATACCTCTCCATTATCAGGGGTGCTTTATTGTTTTAGAGACTTGGGACCACAGGAACTAGTGTGAAAACTGGAGGGTATCTTCAGTTATCATCCACTCCCATCTCACAACCCAGTTTGCAAACAAAATATGCTATGGTAAATATAATCCATATATCACATTGTGACACAGCTGACCCCATTAGTGAGCCAAGACTGTCCTAGCGCAGCTTCTTATCATACATTAACAATACAATGGCTGATACATTTACACAACACAGTAAGGGGTGGGGGAGAAGAGAGAACATCGGGCTATGAAATCCTAAACTTCATATCTGAATACATAATTTTGTCACCTATCTCTGGCATGAATGTTATCATGCTTTTATTTCAGGTAATAACGGAAGGGGAAAGTAGAGCCTCCGGGGGGCTGCCACTCATTTGGCCTGTTACTTGCTTTTGTGTTGGGTTAGGGTTAAACTTCATGTTCCTGGTTTTTGTTCGGTTTTTTTTTTCTTGTTTCTTGTTTTTTAAGAGTTTATTTTTTTACCAGAGATAGAAGAGCATGCGAAATGGGAAACAGCTGATTACCAGTGCCCTTATAGAGCACGCCTATTAAAAATCCCCAAAACATTATAAATTAAGGAGGCAGTAATTTAAATAAATTACTTTTTTATTGAAGCTATAGATCTCAAGAGTGCCTGTGTCCTATAAGGAACACATATTTCACAACTGATTCATTTGCCCCTTACTCTGAGCACATGGGATAATAAAAGAAAGTTTTAGATCATCATTATCCAAAGGATAACTTTGAATGCCCTTTCTCAGCATGCTTCTGAAAACATCATTTCTTATCTCATTCAATGCCACATATAAATGGTATTTGCTGGACAGTGTGGAAAACAGAAACATCCGTGCTAAAAGCCAATGGTAAACACCAAGATTAAAAAATGGATTGCAAAGATCGCATGTCCCAGAACAGGCCATATGCTTTTACCTACATGATGAATAAAAAAAGAACATTTTCCCTCAATTTATGCTGTCTTCAACACTAACAGAGGGAGAATTCTTCTAAACATGTTGCATCGGATGCCTTTAACAAGCAAAAATTCCTAACTCCAGGGACTCAGCATATGTAGGCTATGTCCATACAGAGAAACCAGCTTTTGGGAGGAGGAAGGAGGAAAATATCACTGAATTAAGTCAGTTAATTGAATTTAAAATACCTGGTTGTTTGAATTCAACTATTTCTTTTTCAAAAACGTACTTCTATTTTGATGTAGTTACATTTGCCCAAAAAAGCAAACTTGGAGAAAATACACATTACATTCTTTGGAGTTTTTCAAAAAAACAGCTTGCAACAATTAAAAGATGGAGAAAGCTTGTAAGGCTGGAAACTTCTGTGAATTATCACCATTCCATTATACTGCACTTCAATTTTGCTTCCAGCAATTTGAAAGATGCCTTTAAGCTTTCTGTTGGGGAATCATGAATCCAAGCCTTAATCTCCACCATAGCTTCCATCTTTGAGGCAAATCAAGAAAATATTCTGCTGTCTTTGCAGGTGAGCCCCATTCAGCAACTAGATTCCAAAATATAGCAGGGAGGAAACTGGTCAGTGGTGTTCATACTATGCTAGAACATCATGGGGACTCAGAGGCCCACCCAGTTTAAACTATCTATTTTACCTACTTTACAACACAAGGAAACAAATGCTAACAGGTGAAGGGAGCCCCAAATCTCACAGCATGACACAATAAGGGTCAGAACTCAGGTGTCCTGGTTTTCAGATCAGTGTCTCTCTGTTAACACTAAAAGTCAAAGTTTGGTTCTAGTAAATCTGTAATGCCCAAAAGACCTTAAATGCCCTCCCTCCAAACCAGTCTTGGTAATTTCTCCATGGCTTTCACAGAAGGGTAAATGTCTAGTTGGAAGGCCTTTACTAAATTTTATGTTATCTTCTTCCTTCATTCGTGTTTGGTAATCAAAAATAGTTTATCATAATGCTCTCAGTTGGAAGGTCTTCATATTACAGGCAGATACTGTTATTTTCTGGTAGAGAATGGCAGCAGAATTGGGAAAAAAAAGAATGTGGTTTTCTTCTAACCACAGTAGGTTTTTTCTATAACAATGATTTCACTTTCTAGATATAAAACAGGCATGGTTTCTCTCACCCTGAACTTCTGCAAAATCTAGATTTGATCAAATTCAGAAACTGGTGATTTGATCAAATTCAGAATCCCATATTTTGGGATGATGTGTTCTAGCAGAAAGCCATTGGTTGGCTATATTTTGCTCTTTCTTCCCCAAAAGATTTTTAAATAGTTTTCATTTTTAAAAGGTTTTCAACTTCAGATTGTGCCCATGCCAAAGTCTCTATACATCTAATCAATCAATAAATAAGACAAACAAAGCAGCATATGTTTATCCTTTACCATTTGGGAAGTGTACATTAATTACGCAGATTGTCTCCTATGCATCTCCCCCTACCCCCTCCGCGTCGCAGACAGCAGTGCTCAAAAGGGTCCGCAAAATAAAAACGTATGGGGTAATTAAATGGATATTTATAATTAGAACTTAATAATTTGCAGCAGGGACAAATGAGCTCTGATTTTAATCTGCAGCACATTTAGATTAGCCCAAAGATAGTGTAATTTGATGGTTTATAGGCCTCCTCTCAGATTATGAAACAATACCAAGCCTTCAAGTGCAGTGTGTCTATGTCAGGAGTGTGTTAAAGAAGAAGACGCAATGAAAATGTTTGACAACGTGAAAGCAGCCATAAATTACATGACAACTGTGTAAAAGTCATGATGAAACAAATAAAGGGCTGACCTATAATGCGTCTGATTCATTGTGACACACACAACTCCCTGCACTAATCTCTCCCCAGCAAACGCATTCTTAAGCGGGGAACTACTTAGCACCAGGAACGTTGTAAATTATCACTAGTCAACAGCATTGATTTTTAGTCGACATTTCAATCAGGTTGAAGTAGAAATACTACCCGGCTCATCCAACAGCCTCTTAACCAGTCCACTGCCCCTCTGAGGTCTCCTTGGTTATGGCTTTGTTAAATTTCCATTGCTCTGACCATTCGATATTTATTGTAGCTTTGCCACATCCAGGCACTTGGCCTGAAGGGTCACCGGCCTGCCTCTTGGGACATTAAATTTGTGCTTACCTAACGAAGGCAGAAACAGAAAAAGAAAAAGAAACAAAAGGCCATCATCAGAGATGTGGCCTGATTTTCACTGATTTTCAAGGGAAGAGAAGGAAAACGAGGGGGTGCGAGAGAGGGAAATAAGAAGGGTTCTAAGGCCATCATACGCTTTTTATCATTTCAGCTTTATCATTTCAGTCTAGGAGACTCAGCAAATAAAACTAAGAGCTTCTCCTCCAGTGTGACAAAGGAGAACCACTACACTCCTGACCCAGGGGTATACAGAGACAATGAAGAGGGCCAAGAGAAGGGGTGAGAGGGAAGGGCTTGCATGACCTCCATTGAGGACATCCATGCCCCTGGACAGAGTGCAAAGTGAAAGTGAAACTTTGGAGCTCGGCCCACATGGGTTCTCAGCAGCCACCTCCATCCTACCTCAAGCTCAGAAGACAACCTGGATGTGAGCGACAACTTCTTTGTGATGGATCTGAACAGCCTCTCTTGGTTCTAGCAGAAGGACTTACCAAGCGAGCAGAGCTCCCATCCGACACTCGTCAGTGCCGAGGCCAACTCTTCCACTCCTCTCACGGGGCCTCCACATGCAGTAGGCGCTTCTCAACTACCAAATGATTCTGAAATTCTATCAGTGGAGGTCTATGGTGGCCTGGCCAATTCGGAAGGATGGAGAGTACAGGAAAACAGTGACATTTGGTTTTGGAATACATTGTGTAATCCATCTGCAACGAAGCTCAGGTCTTGCTTCAGCAAATATTAATAGTGTCAGGGCAGCCTGTGGAGTGACTGGGAGAGGCCACCATGCAGCTGAAAACTTGCCTCTGGGGAAGCCACATGCGGATCATACGGAGCTGTTGACTGCAGTTTCCATTCAAAACTTCCCTCAAGTTCCCAGCATGCCTTCCGGACTTGCCTTACCACAGCACTTGTTCAGCCAGAAATGAAAACCTCCTCGAAGCAGATTATGATCCCCCAGTACCCATCGTCCTCAGAAGCACCCCTGCCATGCACACTCACTCACACTCAGTCTCCCCCTCCCTGTATAATTCTGATTCTCCCCACCCTTTGAAGGTACAATCCGAGAAGTGAATGCCACAGAGACAACACACAGAACTGCTGCAGGCCAAGTCTCACCACTCCTTAAAAGTCCTAGCTTGGCTTCTCATTCAGCCCACTGCAGTCTCCTAACCAAGCCACACACAAACAGTAAAACCTCCTCCCTCTGTTTTTCAGGACCCTCACTCAATTTCTGGCTCATTCTGGGCAGATGGGGAAATGACTACTTGCAAAGCAGAATTCCTTACATTGCAATTTTTCCCAACAGCTCCGTGCTCCTTCAATATGCCCAGAACTGGAGGGGAACATTCTTCCCTTTCCCAGAAGATTGAAAAACTTGACCACAGAACCCATGGGAGGGACAACTGTCCAGCACCAGAGCTTCCTGCCCAGTTGTTGCCTGGCGCCGCCGAAGAAAGCTGCACACGTACTGAGGCGGTAGAAGAGGATGGTGGCCGCAGGCCAAAGGATTGAACAACTGTAGACCCTCAGTGAAGTCATTTAACCCTTGATGAACCCCAATTTCCTCCTCTACCAAATGAGGCTAATGGGAGTGTTTCCTTTCCGGGGTTGTTGTGGGATGGAATATCAATGTGTCAGACACATGGTAATGACAACAGCAATTCTGGAGGTGCAGCCCCCGGAGCAAGTAATGTCTGTGCTTTCCCTCATTTACTTCTCACATGGACTCTGTAAGGTAAGGGACCTTGAGTTGTCTCCATTTCACAGAGAGGTGAAATGATTCCCCCAGACTCTCCCAACCAGTTAGCGGTGATGTAGAAATCTGAACCCAAAGTAACTGCGTCACACACCCAGGCACGAGCCTCTCATAAGGCAGCACATGCCTATGGGGAGAGGGGATTCCCACCCACTGAGGGAACTGCCACCAGAAACATAATGAGGCCCTGAGCTCTTTAGAGCCCCACCTGCCCTGCTCTACTCTCATCCCAACCTGCTCACCCCATAGTGGGGGAACTACATTGAGACCCCAGGAGCACACAGTTCCAAGCCATGAGTCATAACCATAATAGTAATGAGCTTTTGTGACATGTTTTACCATGTGCCCAGCACTGAGCCCAGCACCCCCACGTGCTCTCATAGGATGCTCAAAGGCCCTATGAAGCGAGCCCCGTGATTCACCCAACTTTACAGATTGAGGAAACGGAGGCTTAGGGAATGAAATCTGCCCAAGGTCACACAACTAGAAATGGTATTACTTCTTTAACCTCAGCGTAAACCATTTTATTTCGTGTAATCAAAGGGAAGAAGAAAAGAAAGGAGAGAAACCATACGTTAAGGGCATATTTCCCCTCTTTCAGTCCCTCTTCCCTTTCTTACCAGCTCAGGTTACAAAGACACCTAGGTGGGAGAGAAGACTGCCTCTAAGGGTTTGGCTGAGTTGGGGGCGGTATCCATGGGATAAACCCAGAGGCCCCCAAATTTTCCCAGTTTTTATTTGCTACTAGAAAAGGAGAAGAAAATCCCGCCTCCCTTATGAGGCCTCAGCCAGGAGAAGTAAATGTGATTTTATCACATTTTATATAGATGTGCACAATGGTGATTTTCAAGTCTATGATGGGAAAAATATTTTTTATTGTGTGAATCTCATTTCAGACAGGTCCCCAAACCACTAGAAAGCCCTGATGTCCCCTAGGTGGGATTCTATGAACCCAGCTTTAGCCCCAGCAGCTCCTCTGGTGGGAACTAGAACATGCTTCCTGCCAGTTAGTAACAGGGAAATTCAATTACTTCGCCACTTGTGGCAGAAGGGCAAAGACTGCACATTAAAAGAGCTAAAAATGTCAGGAAGTTATTGGGATGATGACTCTTGCTTGCCAACATTCATATATGAATGCATAATGTCACAATAAACGAAAAAACACAGGAAGAGGCCAAGAAGATAAGAAAATCGAGAACAAAACAAGCCCAAACACATGGGTTTGCCATCGGTCCTGCCCAGGAAAGGCTGTGCCTCTAGCAAGAGCACCTTTTCCCCACCCCTGGCCTTTCCTGAGCCTTCCTTGCACATTATTCTCAGCCACCGACAGCTTAATTCACAGGCCCCTTCCAACAAGTTAAACTTCAGCCATTAAAAAAAAAAAAAAAAAAAAGAGTTTCCACTGTTTTCCTACCTGCACACGCAGGCACGCCGGCCACGCCCCACCCCACTGCACCACGAGCTCTCACACCTGGTCGCCTGAACACAACCAAACCCTTCCCATCTGGCCCTTGGGTTACTGGCGTTATCACAACTCTTTTTTTCCCAATGGCAAGCCAGGAAAGATGATAGAACCCGCGTGTGTAGCCAAAAGACTGGCCTCAACTGGTTCAGAGGAGGGAAAAAATTGAGCTGTGCGTCTCTTTATTTTTTTATTTTTTATTTTTTATTTTATTTTATTTTTTTTATTTTGCCTTTAGCCAAAAGACCAGGGAGCATTTGATGTACAGTCAGCAGGTATTTAAAAAAGAAAGAAAGAAAAGGAAAAAAAAAAAAAACACTGAAAAGGCTTGGCTGCACTGGGGCCCTGACACGCTCTCATCTAAAGCCTGGCCCTCGGCCAAGTTCATCTGTTAATGGACAACCACAACCAGGGCCCGCACCTCCCCCACCTCCCACTACCCCTCCCGAGTCTTCTCTGTTATCCTACCTCTTTCGAGCTCCTAAAAACTAGACATCGATTATGTCTGCGCTTTTCCCTTTCTATTCAAGATAAACAAAGTGCTTCAAGTTCAGGGCGCACCCTGGGACCCCTGACAAAACAATCTATCATTCTGTCTGCTAAACCAGTCTGGCTACACCACGGCCAGGGAGAGTAACGCTCCCAATGTACAATTTTCCCTTTGTGCTCCTTCCCTCTTGCCACTAACCTCTTTTCTTTACCACCTTCTCCGGAGCAGATGGACTTGACCACTTTGCTTAAGCCCCTCCTGGCAACCTCAGAAATTAGAGGAAAAAAAAAAAAGCTCCTGGCTACCCCTCCTCCGGCCCAGGTTTTTCTCCTCCCTGTGTGTTGCCCCCACCATCCTGCACACACAGACACAAATCCCGTTGGACCCACACAATCTTTTCGACCCTCTCACCACTGACACTAACCCAGAAAATAAATTAAATACTGGGACTGCCCCCTCCTTTGCTTTCTGCAAGAATATTTTAAGTGAGTTTTGTTTTAAATCATATCCATTAATTTACCCTGCCTTGCAATTAAATGCAAGTACACTTTTTACAACCAGTACGGAATGTATTAATTATAACTACAAATGGTCAAATGAGAGCACAGTCCCTCCTAAAAATATTAATAAAATACATAATAAACAATATTAATGAAACAGAAATAGATTCATAAGCCTTGGCCAGGTCTTTTATTATTTCATGCAAGGGGAAAGTCCAGCCAATGAAACTTGCTCCATACACTTTGGCAGGACTCAGACCAACCACTACCATTAAACTCAAGAGTGTGTTTTGGCAGTGCCCTGGCATTGGGGGGCCCTGTGCAGACACCACCAGGAGACGCTGACCCCAGTGCCCAAGGCAGGATCCATAACATCTTAGCCTTCCCATGTGATCAAGAAAAGTTACCCACAGGCTGCTTCCCTCTTCCTAGGCTCCCCAGGCAGCTGTTCTGTCAGTGTCCACCCTGCCCCTCAAAAGACAAATGAAATCCCCCAGACCCAGTGGGAAATAAGCCCACCTAAATGAAGGACTCAAGACTGGGGCACCATGAGCATCTGGGTTAAGGCACGGAATCCTGCACCAGCCTTGGAAGCTGCCTTTGTTCCTGCCACACCGCCAGGCCCCTGCTAACCTGTCTCCACAACACTCTGCCTCACGCCTCACCCCAGCACTCCCTGCCCCTGCCCCTCCCCCCAATCCAACACACCCACCGCACAATCGAATCTAATTAAGATCAGGAAGAAATTTGCATTTTCTTTTCACTGTACCCCCAGTAATCACAGAAGTTCTTCAAATTTTGAGAATTTTGTTCCTCTGCTAATTATTTCCCTCATTTTGCATTTCAAGGCACAAAGACAGTCTATCTCACTGGTGGTCTATTAATAGTTTGAAGTTTTGAGCATCAGAAGGTGGTTTTTTTTTCTTTTAAAACGATTCTGTCATTTCCAGTTTTGTAAAAAGGTTTTGTTTTGTTTTGATTTTTTGTTTTTCTTTTTTTGGTGGTGGTGGTATTAATGTTTCTTCAGAAGGGCAGCTTCTGGGCCATTCTGGGTATTATGATTTGGTTTCCCCCTTACAATAGTTACTCTCTGCCTGGTTTACTGATTTACAGAACCTTGGTTATGTGAATGGCGAAAAAGAAAAAAAGGAAAGAAAGAAAGAAAATTCCTTGGCATAAGTATATGTTTGCTGATCAAATTTCAGATCATGTGTTGTTCATTATTATGACTTTACTTGAAAAACAGTTTGCCACAGTGAGATGGATTCACTTATATGCTTTCTACCCCTCCACTCCCTTTAAGTACTTCGAAAAACAGTACAATTTTTTTAAAGGTACATTTAAAGCATGAACTGGTTTGGATTAAAACAATGTTTCACCGTCTGTAAATTCCCTGAAAATACATTTTCGAAAGACTTATGCAAAGCCACATGATTTTGAAGCAGCTAATGAGATTGTCCCACCAACAAAATTTAATGGTGACTTAAGAAATTCTAATACTTTTCGTTTACTTCCTGTAGAATTATTTGTGTACTTGACATTCATACAGTTTCTCCATTATATAACAATCTACCCTGGGTACACTAGATTATGCCAATCTATTAGAATGAAATTTGTACTCCATATAAGCAGAAGTTTCCAGTCCGCTTTTGACTTACCATTATGTTTCAATGTAAAGTGTTATTATAGCAGAGTATAAAGCACAGCTCCTCCATGCTCATGTTTTTAACTCTAATACTGTAATCTTTCTTGCTGCTTCTAGGGCTGTGTCAGTGTTTACATTCCTGGAAGTTAAATAAACCGACATGGCAAAACTCCTGGATAGACTGAATAATAAGGCTTGTGATGACTAAATTGTTTACTTTTTACCTTGTTAGGATCCCTTTCTTGTAAAGTTTGGGGGAGAGAGAGAGGAGAGAAAGAGAGAAGGAATGAAGGGAGTGATGCAAGATAGAAGGAGAGAGATTTATACACTGGCTTCCATATGTCACAAAGACCTTCCTATCCACAGCCAACGCGACTGAAGCAGCATGCATAAGTCAGTGTTGCTTGTTTTGTTTTCTTAAATACCAGGTCAGCTGAATACCCCTTTCTCCACTGCCCACTCAGTCCCACATAAAGTATGAAGATTTTTTTTTTTTGCCCATTTTCAAATAGCAAATTATCCATTAGATTTCATCATATCTTAGTAAAGCAATTACATCAAGAAAATGATAGTGCGTGTGGAATCAATTATGCATGCAGTTGGCCGGAGACCAAAGGCTGTGAAGTCGGAGAGGGCAGAATCGCTCGACACACACAAATAAAAAGCCCCTGGATCTCACAGATGGACCCCATCAGTTCATCTTACTGCCTAAAAAGTTCATGCACTTAATAATTTATTTGTGTTCTGGATACTGTTTCCCAGCTGAATATTAACAACTTTAAACTGAAGCATGCTTTTAGCATGGTATAGATGGAAGTCGCAGTAGGGCAGTGCTAGGTCCCTCGGAGGTTAAAATTAGAGTTATGTTTCTTACACACTGTTCATTTTCCATCACAATTTATTTTCTTTCATTAAACATTCCTTTTAATCAGAATATCAGTTTCAGTGTTCTGATTCTGCTTGTTAACCAGTGATAAACTCACAAATCCAAGATGAACATCAATAATACAGCACAGGTTATTCAACAGCAAAGGCAAACACCAAAATCACAGGCTCTCAAAAATTGGAAACCGTTAGTTAGCACCTTGTTTTCATGACCAGGGCACTCGTGTACCTTGAGGGAGACACTGGGAGCCCAGGGAGCCTGGAGACCAGGATATACTTTGGTGATGAGGGGAGGACACATTGTAGCTCAGAGCAGCAGCTGAATGGGAAAACTTACTTGATCTAAAAGATAAAAGAGTCAGCCAAACCCAGGCCCAAGTTCTTTAGGTGCTAGCCATCTATCTAAAGAAGAAATCTAAAGCATTGTTAGAAAGGTTTGTAGTTCTGTAGCCTTCCCTCTTCCAAAGGAGAAACCTGATGTCTTAATACACTGGAATAGCCAAGGCTTCCTGCCATCAAACTGCTAACAATAAAACTGCCCTGCAACGTTCATGGGGAACAGAAACTGGCAATACATATTTCTCTATGTATCTGGAAGTGCCTCAATCATATACTTAAATTTTACAGTCTTCTCCCCAAATGAGAACGATTTCCAGCCAACACGTTCACAAACTGTACTTAACGTTAAAAGAAAACGGATAAAACATATGTAATTACTCAAGGTTAGACTTCTAATTCCTCAATTCACTAAAGGAAACTTGGCAAGAAGATGCATCATTTTGCTCCTTTCTACTGGGGCATCTGAGGAGGAGAGCCACTGAGGCAGCTAATACACAAAACATGATCAAAAGTGATTAACAACAGCTTCATATGCAAATTGCATTAATGAAGGAGTGCAAAGTCATCATGTAAATTAAATATGTCAAATCTCTTGGTGAACTTTCAATCTTGAGAAGAAAAAACACTGCTTTAATTTTTTTACATCATCAATTTTGCAAGATTGAAAATCTAAGAATCTTGGTGCTATAAACAATTTTCACCTTTTTTTTCTCCTTCAGCAGGCTGACAGGCCAGCCTGATGTGCACCGAATGTACATGTTAATAGGCCAATCAAAAATGCAAAACAATTCGCAATTACTGGAAGGACCTAATGGTCATTAGAATTTACAACTAGGTAATGAACTGAAGTCTGCCCACACCATGCATATTCATAAAGCAATTTAGCCTTTGAAGATTAAAGAAGTGCTTAAAATTCAAATGAGCTTTAGCAAATTATCAGTAAGATTCATCCAAAAGCAAAGGGTTTTCTTCCTATGATTTCCTCATTTTTTTAATGCAAAATTGTTATATCTTCCAGACTGAGCTTAAACTAAACATAGAGCTTCTAGTCAAGCCAAAGGGGCTAAGAGACAAACAGAGGCTGCAAACATCGTCACGGACTTTGTTCATAAAACTAAGCCCTTAAGAGCCAAACCTATCTCTAAACATGGTAATTTATCAAAAACAGCCCAGAGTCGCTCATAGGCAGTACTGCACAGTCCTCCAACAGAACAGATTAACTCGAGTCCCTCCACCCTCCCAAAAGCCTTTTCCCCTCAAGTTGTCTCTCCTGTGTAAACATCCACTGTGGTATAAAACAGCTTTTCACTGGCTTGGAGTGGCATTAATTTTAGAAGTTTCTGCTTCCAAAGGGAAACCAGCAAGAAAGGAGAGGCACAGGAGGGAGAGGAGCAAGGTCTGGTTTACTTCTGAGGAGTGCATATCCTGTTGCTTGAGATCTGCCTTTCTGATTTCCCCCATTCAGCACTAGCCACACTGAATCCATGGTGAACAGGTCATGCAGACATCAGCTGACATTCAGAAAGCCGTGGTGTCCACCCACCACCACCATCCCACCCCAGTTATTAGAGTATCGTGGGAACCTGGATTTTCAGGCTTTCCAATTACTAGTCTGGAGAAGAATCCTTTGCTTGAATGCTAACTCACACCTTGCTAACCTCCTGACATTTAAAAAATTCTAGTGACAGAATTCCCAATGAACTCCTCTTCCACCCAACCCGAACCTCTCCAACCCAAGTGAAAGCAAGAAAGTATATGTTAAGTCCTATCTTAGCTGGTGTGCAAGTCAGACTGAGAATAACAGCTTCGAAAGGCCACGTGTCCGAGCTTACCGCTCCACTGCTACACCCAAAAGCTCTCTGCTGTGGGGATTTCATTTGAACTGCTATCGAAGAATATTCCAAGAACCTCTCTCCTCACCCTTCTCCCCTCTCTCCCCAGCCTCAGACTTTCTCCTAGAGTTGATCTTACCAGAAATGTGGATATTATCAAGGAAATGGGAAAGAGAAGGGAGAAAATCTCAGGTACTACCCCCTGATTTCTTAACTCTCTTATCCTTGGGCCCTGCTCGGAAATGTGCCACATTTTAACATTTATTAGAAAGGATAGGATACAGAGCTGCATGGAACCCACATCCACAACCAATGGTATGAGCCACAGGTCCACAGTCCTGACCAATTCCGTTTGACACTAATGTTACTCTACATGAGTAGAGTTCAACAAGGGTTGATATGGGATGTGACAGGGTAAATCAGAATTAGATTAAAAACAAAAGTTTAGAAACCGATGCTACACTGCAGAGCAAATGGGACTTGAAGGCCAAATTTCCCCTAACTGCCTTCAAGTGATTTTCCCTATTAGAGCGTTTGCCTGCCACCCCCCTGCTGGCAACACCGCAATCACATCAGAAAGTAAAGTGGAATGCATATAGGAAGCCTTGAGATATTCCTCTTTAAATACAATACCTATATACTTAATATATAGCAATTAACTTCTGGTCAGGAGTGTGCAGGCAGCAGGCTGCCCCAAGCAGATAGGAGGGGAGGGGGGCCCAGAGCTGGGACAAGCACAAAAGACAGGTCCAACAACAATGCCTGCTGTCAGCAGCTGAATTATTTTATACAGGAATTTTATCTCTATTGTACAAACAAGTACGTGTCTGTGCTGACTTGTTAAGCAATCCACTTGTATGTAGAATAAGATTTTTTTTTCTTTCTTGCTACCAGTCACACAGCTCCAAGATCAGAAGAAATACATAGTCTTTGAAGCTGCTCAAATGTTTTAGTTAAAAGGACAGCAGTTGTTTTCAAAGATCCAAGAGTATCTTTATCAGAATTAAATTTTCCTTATTGATTTTTTCCCCTTAACATAACAAAACATAACATGAGAAGGTTACGATTTATTATTAAAATTTTTGCAGCCTTTAAATCATTCTTCAGTAGCCAATGTTCACTTTTAAATGTAAAGGAATAATTTTTTTTTAAATCTTAGGGTGCAATGGAGTAGGAGAGAGAAACTCACGCGATTTAAGATTGAACATTGGTTAATGCATTGTTTTAACTGGGAACTGAAAAGATCTGGGGCAGGGGAGTTAAAATGGGGAATAAATGGTTCACGGATGGGTTCCCCCCTAAAAGTAAATAAATCATAAAATCATGGTATACCCTGAGTTGGTGAAGGAGAATACTTCAGGTTTGCTTCTCTTAGTTTTTTGAGGTTTGTTTTTATTTGGGGAGAGGGGGGATTGGCCAAATATTAAAACTCTATATTTAAAACGTACAGGATCAGACTTGGCACACAGTGCTTTGCGCTCCAACATAAGAATCCAAGCTACACCTTATTTCTCTAAAAATTAACAGATGTGATTTCCTTGCAGCTTTTTTATGCATCATTACATGTTAAGAAAATGAACAACTGATGAATATAAATTTAAATGCCCTGATGCTTAGCAAAAAGCTTCCTTGTGTTTTTTAGAATGTTCAAACAGCAAATAGAAAGGCGAGGTAGGTACACAACAACACGGGTGTTCTTTTTGAAGGCACCCTTGCAGGTTTCACAATAATTCCATTTTTTATTTTAATGGGAGTTTTTAATCAGTGCATTCGCCTCTATCTAAAACTAAAATCAAATTGTAGGTGTAATTGTTCATCGGCAATGCTAACAACAGTCAGAATACAAACAAAAACTCATTGTGAGTGACCAAAGGTCCCCAGGTATCCCCTTCATCAACATACCTGCTCCAGGTTCCCACTGGGAATTCCCTGGCAAGAGACCGATTCAGTTCTGAATAACATGCTGCCAGCCCTATCTGGAAAAGAGTGTGCAAGGCGCCTTCTCGCCTCTTTTACAGGAAGTTTAAACCTGATCATCTCACCTTCAGGTATATATAATTTGTTGTTTAGCACTCTGAGAACTTGGCATTTTATCTATCTAAAGAGATCAAAAAGGGAAAAAATAGGGCAGAAGATGGAGCGAGCTGAGGCCCAGCTTAGCTCTGGTGCACACGTCAATCGTGCACTGCACGTTGCCTTAGAGGACCAACCTGCGCAGGTAAATCTTCCAGCAGCATTGCATCAGATCCGCTCACATCAGTCTCCAGGGTGAACCAAGAGACGACACTTCAGTTCCCTGTCTGCAAACTTCTAATTCGTCAGTTCTTGGCAGCTTATTTTTCCAAGTGTTTTGTTTCAGGAAACATGTATTTTTCTTTATACGTTTTGTGGATCTACCACAACTGCTTCTGACAGCTGTTGATTCTGTTAAATGAACACATTATAAAAATCTTCTTTAAAACCTCAAGCAATGTGGACTCAAAAATATGATGGTGAAATATTTTAATGGAATTCCAGTTGAAAGTTTTTTTTTAAAAAAAGTACAAATGAAGGTACAGAAGTCCTTTAGATCAGTACTAGATTTAAACTGAATGTTTCTTTCTCTCTCTCTCTCTCTCTCTCTCTCTCTGTGTTTGTGTGTGTGTGTGTGTGTGTGTGTGTGTGTGTGTTTAATGGGGAAAGAGGGGTGTTGCAAATCACCACAAATATTTACACTGTACTCCCTTTGTTCAAATCACATACTTTTAACAGGAAAAGCTGGAACTGTGGCTATTTAAAATTTTAAATATTCAAACGCCTGTAATTAACCATATGAAACAAATTATGTTGCATTTCTCCATACCAGCACATGCAAAAAAATTCTGGTGGTGAATTGGGAGGTGGCAGAGTTGGGGAGACAACTCCAAGAGAAGAAAAGGATGATGTTTTCATTTTGCTATAGATCAAAGGAGAACAAGAATGGAAACTGTGGCATATCGAGCATTTTTCCATTGCTGTCTTTCACACTGGGCTATCTAAGTTTATACAATTCCCCAGACTAGCTGCATATTAAGCTTGCTGTGTACAGCTTTATTATGGTGCGGTGGTGGAAGAAGCATTAATATTCCAGCTCCACATCTGACAGGGCATTTACATGCGCCCATCTGAGCGGCACCTGAGAGCTCCTCCAAGGTGCAGTAACTGTGCGCCTATTGTAAAGGCAAATGAAGCTCACCTATTCCCTGCTGGGATCAGAAGTGACCTCACCACCCCCCATGCCTCAAATCCTTCCCTTGCCAACCTAACTCAATGCCATTGCAGAATGACGAATGAGCTCAGAAATAGACCCCAAGTTACTAACCCTGCTAAGAACAGCAAAAGCCTTTGCTGAAATGTTTTAAAAATGCATAGGGAGTGCAGCTGGCCAGTAAAAAGCAAGGAGACAAATTCCAATGAATCCAATATGGAATACGTTACATTCTAAAACTGATTAGAAATACAGTCTGATGTTTACTGGCTTCAAATTGAGTTTGGCATCAAGCATACTGACTTTAATAATGCTGGCACTTTTAAAATTATTATTATTTTAAATCTGCCTTTGGTCTCTAGGAGCACATGGAGAGAGCTAAAGAATTCTTATTTGTCAGGTTACATTTCCTGGAAATTAAGTTTGTGACAGAAAATGACTCCAGTAGCAATAATATGGTTCGTGCTCAAATTAATTAGGTCATGTTGTAAAAACTACGTGGCAAATTACAAAGGTAAATTTACCGATATTGGCCAGTGCTCTGTACCCTGGTCGTAAAGGGAAGAAGCTGTTTAAGGATGCTCATTTACCTGGGTAGGAGAAAAGAACCAAGGAGGTAGGGAGACAATGGTCAATTTCCTATTTGTATTACAAATAAAAATAGTAGTCATTATCCATTAAATTATATAGTCTGAACATATTTTAAGAACTTTATTAATGTCATCCAAATTGACACATAACATACAAACCTGCTTGATTTGAAATAATGTTAGAAGTGGGCTCTAAGTTAGAATCTTTTTTTTTAATCCTTGAAATAACAACACTGCTGACATAGCCATGACCCAAATGAAATCTGAACAAGCAGAAAGGTACTAAAGATCCTTGGTGATTAAATCTCATGCTAAAAAAGTGGCAAGGTGCCAGGCTGGGTCCAGCTTGATGCTAAATGCTTTTTATTGCACAAAGCTGGTACTACTGTATGTTAAAACAGACTTGGACTTGGGGTAAATTTTGTCAAATGATTTCTTTGTGCAATAAAGGGTGTGAACAGACCAACCAAAGTAGATTAAATTAACATCGAGTGACGCAATCTTGGTGCATCTCCCTCGCTATGCTTTCTACTTCGGTTAGAAAGATATTAAATTTAATATCTCCCCACAAAGGAAAGCCAAACTTTCTTCCTTTCTTACTGACCAGCACGCAAAGCCACCATTCACCTATTCTCTGTTATTAAACACTTTCATTGAGAAATCACAAAAATCTAAAAAATGTTTCCCTAAGATTTGCATGTTTGTTATGTACCCCAATTTAGTACTCCCACATTAGCCAAACTACATGGAGGCTGCAGTGTGAAATTAATGATTTTCCAGGACTCTAAAAGGTGCCATTAATATGCATCCAACTCGCCTCCTCCCTGAGCTGAAGGTTGCCTGTCCTGACCCTGCCTGCACGTTTCTACACCCAGTTGCATTTTCCAGTCCATGTGCAGCTCCACAATTAAATGCCACATTCACTAAGAGAAAGGTGTGCAAAACATATTTCAGATCCTTTATAGTAAAGGCACAACTTGCAACACAACAAGGAATGGGGTGATTTAAGAAATTACAGCACTGGTTGTTGTTTTTTTTAAGCTTTCACAGAATAAACACAGAGAACGGGAGGGAAACTTTGTCCCCCTCTGCTCCTGTTCTTGAAGTGAATACATATTTGTGTTTCCAATAAAAGGCCATTTTTACATTAACTGTCTGTAACAGCAGGAGACAGAAAAACTAACACAATCTCCACATCACACACAGGATGATCTTCATATCACGTGGACCTATTCTCAAAACTATTATTTATAAAAGACGACTAGGAAAATGCACAATGCATCTTTTCTGTGTCACCACAAGGGTAATGTCTGAAGAAGTTTGGGATCTTTAGGATCTGCTACATTTTAGATATATATATTTTTTCCTTTTGGCTTTCCTTAGTAAGTTTAGCAGCCATGCGGGCCACTGTGTTTAATTAAGCTTTCAAAAGTCCTGACAATGCCAACAATTGTAGGACACTTCTGCAGCTCAATCATGCAATCACTGTGACAGTTCTATTTACAATTTGTCTTAGAAAGAGTTTCTCTGACATTGTACTTTGACAAAACATCCAAGCTGCCAGTTCACAACCTTTCTCTGTCTTATTTACAAATACAGCTTGTATATAGGACTCCCAGTTTCATGAACATGAGTCTTTGGATACTGGCCTCCCAAACATAGGCTCCCTATGAAAATCCTAGGTATTTATTAGGAAACAATATTCTCTACTCTCTGGATTCTGAAGGTAAATAAAATGTTCACCAGTATATTGTTTTTGTGGTAGTGGTATTTTTTTGTTTTAACTGCCATGCTGAAAATTCAGAGGTCAGTTGTTTTTCTTCAGAATCACATAAATAAAGAGAAAAGAAAAATAAGTAGTCATAATAGCATACTATAATTTATAGTCTCATTTACAATTATACCACAAGTTACACAAATACATCCTCCAGTTCAGTCTGAGCTAGGAGAGAATCAGAATGGATACAAAAAGAAAAGGTAAGTTAATTTTCTAAATTCTGAAAAGCATATTATATTTGATTTACTTTTAAGTAGCATGCTAATGTATTTCCATTTTGAATTAGTGTATCTCCCTTCTTTAGAGTATCTGTCTGATATATAATTATTTAAATACCCGCTATACTGTCTAGGCAAATAATTTTAAATACCCTGATATAAATGCCTATGTTATGATTTTAAAGAGAAAAAAATGTTATATATGAACAGGAGCAGGCTTTACTACATTTTATAGGATTTGTCATATTTTTTCTCTAGTCTCTCAAAAAGCTAACTTTACGACAGCCCAAACCTAATGTAAAGATTCCTATGTGCAATAAGCCAAAACCTCAAATCTGACATGATGGGATCATGCTTGGGTCTTTTCTATAAGGGAACAGCAGTTTCACATTCAGTCATCTTCCATGAATATTTCCCCCATCATAACATATGAGACTAAAAAAAAAAAAGAAAACAAAACAAAACCCCTATTGAAAGCTCTGACTGCAAGTCAAAGGCTGCTGATATCTGAGGGTGGATATTTGACACACACATTGATGAACTGGGCCCACACAACATAAGCTGCTAATTACCAGCTAAATTAATACTACTTCAATTATCTCAATGGGTCACAATCACACGATATGTGGAATATTTAAATAAAATGAAAAAAGCAACCTGATTAACAACTATGTGTACAGCTCATATATGTACGTGGATGAAGTGGTGGAGTACATACCCATCTACTCACCAGGTAAAAAGAATCCTCTCTAAAAAATACTCAGCTTGGGCCAGGCACGGTGGCTCAAACCTGCAATCCCAGCACTTTGAGAGGTGGATCACCTGAGGTTAGGAGTTCAAGACCAGCTTGGCCAACATGGTGAAACCTCATCTCTAGTAAAAATACAAAAATTAGCCAAGCTTGGCGGTAGGTGCCTGTAATCCCAGCTACTAGGGAGGCTGAGGCAGGAGAATCGCTTGAACTTGGGAGGCAGAGGGGCAGAGGTTGCAGTGAGTCAAGATCATGCCACCGCACTCCAGCCTGGGCAACAAGACCAAAACTCTGTCTCAAAAAACAACAACAACAACAAAAAAAAAAAACCTCAGCTTGGAGAGGCGTGAGTACAGTGAAAATGCATGCCATTTTACTCAAGATGTAAAGAACTCTGCCTTATTCTCCTATCTGAAAGCCCCGAATTCTAAGTTTTATTTATCTTAGGGAGAATCTGTCACTGTTTTATTCTTGCTTCCTGCTTATAAAACGGTACAGGCTCACAGTGAACTCAAATCCAACTTACATCACTTTAATAAAGGCTTTCCTACCCAGCACACTTAAATGACTATCTTTTATGTGGTTGCCAAACATATTCTTCTAGAGATTCATCAATATATCTCTTTCCTTAATACAAAAGCATTGCTTCTCTTTTCTTTTTGTGACACAATTCAAATATCTACTGAATGATTACTGTTATTGTTTCCTTCCTCATCATAAAAAGAAAAGCAGACTTGGAATTGCAGAGACGTGCTTTAGAGAAATGGGCTGGGGGTACACACATAGCCGTCTTCCAGAACTTCGCTTCAGGGGCACCTGAGGGCCAGAGCATCGGAATTTATGTGCAATGGTAGAATGTTAATTTCACCATAGGAAACTCTTAATTCATTAGTGTGAATTATGAGAAGTCGTGATTCTAGTTACTGACATCTCACTTTGAGATGTGACCACACTATTTATGTTCAGCCAGTTCCAGGGTGGGAACAGGTGATTAAACACAATGAAAGAAATCAAGACTTTGTAATTATTCATGTACGAAAGGTTTACCTCACCTGGGTCGCAGCACTTGTTGTGCACCCATTGAATATCTTAGACATCTTAGAGAGCTTCTCGTCTCAGTTAAACAATTGATTATCAGCTCTATAAAATATATTTTAAATTTGCTTTTGGTTTTGGCTTCTCCAGGCTCTGCTATTGTACTTGTTCTTTAAAAAAAATAATAACAGAACCTTTAGACAACCAGGGAGTTCAAGCAAATATCTTTTATTCCCCTACATAGATTCACAACAACAGCAGTAAAAGCCTTAACTATACGTAAGGCCTTCCCCCCAGCTTTTAGATTCCTCCTCCAAATACAGAGGCACAGAATTTTTGAGCTGGTTAATCTGAGACTGAATAACCTATTTGGGACCTCAGTAAGAAGTGTGGTTTTAATTCTTGCTTGACAGACACTGTGTTTTGTCTTTTAAACGAGCAGCTCGATATGTAAATACGATGTTACATCACGCAAGTGTTACTCCATATTTGGTGATTTAGCAAGGCTTTGGATCTCCGAAGACGACAAATCCCCTTCCGCCTGCTCTTGCTTCATTAATCATGCCTTACACTTCTGTCCATTTTCCTTCCAGTCACAAGACAACACATGGCAATGGTCATTCCCACATCCTACTGGGGGGTAGGGGAGATAAAATCTTCACCTACATGTCACATAAGGTAAATGTGGTGGATTCAAGAAATACACTCTGCAAATGCAGCTTCCCCAGTAGCAGATTTCCCATTTCACTAAAGGGAGTGTATCTGAGTGTATCTGAGTGTTATTACAGAAAGCATTAAAAAAAGAAAGAAAATGCCACGTTTGGTTTTAATGATCAAATTCTAGAGGGGGAGAGGAGAAATAATATGACATTTAATCCCCTCTGGACCACTGACCTATTATGGTTCAACTTTGTGGTCAAACTAGATCAGAGAGACAAGTTCCAGTGAATCAACTGATGATATGCACCACCCTTCCTAAAACTGAACAAACCTCTTGCCTTTCAGGAGCTGGGTTGGGGGCAGATGGAAGAAAGTGATCCACCAATAGGCATGGCATGTCGGTCATCACAGAATCTGTATCGACTTTGTCTAATGTGCTCAATCAAAAAATGTTTTGAGGGTCACTATATAGCATTGCTGTTTATCACTTAGAGCAGGGAATTTAAGTCCCACTGCTAGCCTTTAATTCCTTTTCCCTTGAGCTGCCGAGAAACCCACACACCTAGCTACCACCCTGCTAAAATTAACCGAAGGAGGGAGGGCTGCTGAATATGCGTATGGATTTTTCCAAGAAAATTTTTACATTGTGTTATAGCAGAAACAGTGGAGTCTGGACTGGACATTTGTAAGGGTGACATGAGGCTGTGTAAACCACAAACAAAATCAAGATACATCTGTCAAAACCACATCAGAGACAAGAGAGAGCACAGAGAAGCATTTATCATTTAGCTGAGGAGGCAGGCTGCAGGGAGCAGCCGTTCCTGTCAAACCAACCTTTTGAAATTTCCAACATGCCCTTAAACTTTTCGAGTAAGCATGTCTGTGCGCTTCAGCAACTGCCCTCTCTACTCTGGCCTGGCCAGTCGAAAATGGCATCTTAAAGTCAAGGTCATGGTGTCATCCCACCACGGGGCTGTGTTTAATTACAGCCCCATCCGGGCTGACAGCCAATATGGATCCAAGGCTAGCCCTGAAGCTCAGTTAACTCTTTCCACCTCCTCCAACTACCCTGCCAGCCCAGTCTACTTCAGGGAAGCCTTGAGAACGAGCTGAACCCCTAAGGAGACCTGGCCAGATGTTCTGAGTCAAACAAGTCGTTAGCTGAACTGCAAATGCCTATATGGCCACTTTGCCTCTGACACGTCACCAAGTCTGGAAATGGACAATGGAACTGGACTAGGTGTAGTAAAGCTCAATACTTCAAAATGAGAAGGTGGGGATGGGGAAGAAAAGAAATCCAAAATTGACAGATCCAGAGAGAGGGTGTCTGGTGTGTGTACCTGTCCTGCCTACATCTGATTCAGTTAGGTGGAAAATATTTATTTTTCTGTGTTCTGGACGTAAGCAACAGAAATGATTATTTTAACATTACAGGGCTGTCATGGACAGTCACATGGAGAAATAGAGAAAGCACTTCACCATTCCTTACTGCTTGGCTACAGCATCTCTGAAAATGAAAAGAAAACATGCAAACAGCTTTTCTCCTTGCTTCTCATTTACCTGCTATGTGTTCCTGTTTGGGGCAAATTCCTCTAGATGACGTTGATAAACAATCGTCATCCTCTGGCGTGACCTGGATGCCAACCTCCACGGGATTGGATGCTTTTTTCATCTCGATTGGTGAAGGGGAAGGTGGCTTATCCACAGCTTTTTCTAAGCAGAGGCTGCCATTGCATTGTTTCCGTTTGTGCTCGATAAAATAAGAATGTCCCCAACGGGAAGTTCATCTGGCACTGCCCACAGGTGAGGAGGTCATGATCCCCTTCTGGAGCTCCCAACGGGCCGTGGTCTGGTTCATCATCTGTAAGAATGGCTTCAAGAGGTTCGGCTGTGGTTGGAGAAACAAAAGCACAATTATTAGAGTGCCAGAGAGGAGAGAAAGGGGGGAAAGCACATCTCAACCCCATGCTATCCTACCACATCATGTAAAGTGTTTCTAGGCTTCTCTATGTAATACCCAGAAAATGTGAGTATACAAGATGTACAAGGATGTGAAGGTTATCAACCAGAGAGCAAATTTATCAATGAGGCAAATCATCATATATGTATAGAAAACAGTCTTCCTTGCATAACTCCAGAGAACACACACACACGCATATACACGTGCACACACACACAGCAACAAATGTGTCTGGTTTGTAAGTTTAGAAAGAATGCTACTTAAATAGTTAACACAGGGAACATAAAGGAAGCTTAAATAATAACTACAAGAAAAACTGGTTAAAAAAAAAAGTGGAGAGAAACCAAATTTGTTTCTTTTTTCCTATACACTAAGTTGTCCATTGTGCCAAAGAATGAAAGGAGAGGTGAATAAACACACACACCCTTTGTGTGTGAATGTATATACTCCTAAGTAAACAGACATGGCTTCATAAATTAGAAAGCTACTATGTCACACGAAAAATGTGCCATATTTACACTGCCGTAATAAGAAAACGACTGCATGCACCTATGAAACGGATCTAAATAATAATCATGTCGCAGCATAATTCACACTGCCAAAAACCTTTCTGCTTTCACTCTCAGCAGTGCCACAAAATCAAAGAAATACCAAATTCACTGGCAATACTTCTCAGACACATTAGCTAAATGGGATACTTTTGAGTACTTAAGAAAATAAGCCAATTAGTCATTTTTTTTTATTCTGAGAAACGGAATGCCTAAAATATTCTAAATATGTTTGCACTTGGTGACATCCATGACATAAAAATCAGAATGGTCAAGCAAACACCACATTTCAGACCAAGGCTGAGAAGTCCTTTCTTTAGACTTGAAATACTTCACCTAATGTTGTCAAAGTTGACTAATTTTCTGAATGAGCTCCAAAATGCTTCATTATGTGACTATTTCTGCACACATAATCACCAGCGGATGGTATAACAAGGTAGCCATATCTTTTTCCTGTTGGCTTTTTTTTTTAACTTTGTACTAAAATACTCCAGCATCTACTTTACCAGATTCTATCATTTTTTAACCTTCCAAAGGGGAAAAGAGAGTTGGTAAGTCTCTGCTTATGAAATCTTATGCTTGCTCTATCAAAAAAAAAAAAAATTACAAAATACAAAACACATCCAGGATGCTGCCAGTTAATAAAACTGAAGCAGAAAATGTACAAGTCTTAAACAGTTAATCAGTCTGACCTTCTTTAGCAAGCTGCCAATTTCACATTTAATGAACTTAAAGCCACAGAGAATCAAAAAATAGATTTTAATTTGAGTGTAGAATATTGGAACAGATTTTGATAAAGTGCAAAAATCCAGTGAACTCAGGTTAAATTTATTTCAACCCTACCCAGGCTGAATATTGAGGGGGAAGATCTGGAGTAACTCCCAGATGTGCTAGGTGAAATAATATTGAGAGAGCCCTGCCTAGCTGCACCTGTGCTCAAGTAGGACATCTCATAATTTCTAGCCTCTGGTACTCCTCCTAATTTAACATAAGGTCACCACAGGAATATGAAGGTTATATTCCTACCAATAAAGACAGTAAAGTAAGCATTTATGTTTCTTTGCCCAACATACTGGCCAAAAGATAAATACAGAATACATATGCATACTTTTCAAATAAAAGAAGACAAACGGAAGTGCTTCTGCATTGTGCCTTTATGTCATTCTTCTCTTACATTTGCTTCCATTTTGACCAAGTGAGGAATAGGGAACTCATTCTCAAAATATTCCTGTTGTCTGAATTAAGGATTTTAAGTACACATTGATAAATGTGGCTTTTTTGTTTAGCATTAGCTACAAGTTCTGAGGTTTACAGACTGAAGGAAGACTCAGGAAAATATTTTATTTTATCAAAGTTAGTAGTACACAGAACCTTTGCAAAAAAAAATTTTTTTAATTCCACCGTTAAGATTTTTTTTTTCCCAAGGCCTGATACATTTCTAAAAGTGGGAATATTATTTAGGTGCAAAAGGAAATATTCTCCTAGGTATCAAATAGTTAAAAGTAATGTGGTTCAAAACAGACTTGGTTAAAGTCTTCTAAATGTAGTGACTGAACTGATTTACAATCAAAACCGGGAAATGAAGTGGTAATTCAGAGGTTGCTGATTACACCTCCACATTTCACCTAATTAATTTTATAGGAGGCAAAGTTCTTGAAAATAACAAGATGATCAAATGTACAGATATAAAACCTGTAACCTCAACATTTTCTATGCTCTTAACGTAAATTATTGCTAATTAACAAGAATTATATCCTGATGTATGAAATACGTTTAACATCGGTCTCCTTGCAAAACATTTGGCTAGTGATGTTCAGAGAAATACCAAACCGTGTTTTAATATTGCTGCTATATTATTAAAAATCAGACAAAGTGGGACACAAAGAAAATATGAAAACACAATTCTCATAGTGTAGTCTACTGATCTGCATTGACATCTTTTCTCAGTGGCAATCAACATTTCCTTTCTGGGCATCTGATAATTTCTCTGCATTTTTAACGCAAATTCCCCTTTCCCTAAAAACCTTCCTAACCTCAGCCATTTTACCCCCTCCCTCAATTCAACTCCATCCTCCTTTGCCCCAATAATACCAACGTTTCTAAGCTCCGGCCTAAACTCCGGCTACAAAGCAGGGAGTCCTCGATTGAAGTGGAAGGGAGTGAGCAAATAATCATAATAATTAGCCGCGAATTCTCTCTACGAGGGGAGGAAGAAATAGAAAATAAAATGCTTCTACGTTCAAACAGCAAGACAGCCTGGAACGTCTCAATGTCTCTCGGCGGCAGACTGAGATCTCTTTCCTCTCTGTGTAGTTGCAAAAGAATAAATATAACGAAAAAATAATAATCCTTACAAGAAATGTTGGTAAGGAGCGAGGGAAACGAGAGCTGCCGAGGAGCGGAGGGGGAGGGGGAAAGGGAGCTGTGTCTTCAAGTTTGCTTTCCAAGTCCTTCCCCTTGATTGTCTTAACAGGGTAAAGAAGCAAACGGAGACTGAAATTCAGAGAGGAAAAGCAAAGAAACAAAAGCAAAGCCGGGGGCTACGGGCCCGGGGCAGGGGGCCCGGCAGGGGTGGACCGTGCAGAAAGTGAAGTTGGGCGCGGGGACTCTAAGGCACAAAGCGAGCAGCGTGCTGGCTGCAGGCTCCCGCCGCGCTTGCTGCGAACACGTGCAGCAGCGACCGCGGGGTCTTGGGGCCCGGGGGCCCGGCGGCGGAGGGCAGCCAGGGACCCTGACTGCTGCCTCCATGCCCGTCCAGCTCGGGCGCGGGGTGACGGTTCCCTGGGCCCGCCAGTTGGTGAAAACGGAAGTGAGGTTTGGAAAAACCGGCTGGTTAACCTGGTGCAGTCTCAGTATCTCTGCACACACCTCAAGTGCGGGTCCTGAAATTCATTCTGTGTCCACAAGCTTACACTTTTTACTTTGGGGGATCTCTGCAAATGCGTTTCCCCCGCAATTCTGAGCACTGGGTGTGCGCGCAGAGGTGGCTGCGGTTATTCATTATTAATGACGCTGCTTGCCTGCATCATTATGATGATAACTATTACTATTGTGATTCCGAGCTCCGAGGCGAGAGCCACGGGAGGCGGGGAGGGGGGTGCCGGGCTGCAGAGCCGCCGAGCAAGCCAGCCGAGGCCACCAGGTCTGTGCTTTCCATGGGGGTGAGGGGGTGGAAGAAGTGAGCCTGGAGACCAAGTGCAAACTTGCCATATCCCCCTCTTTGGCCATGCCCCGAAGCCCTAGAGCGCGCACTCCTGGTTCCTCACTACCAAAAATGCCGGCCCGGAAAGAAAGCAAAACTGCACCCCGCTCCGAGCCCGGCGCGCGCTGGTCTCAGCTCGCGCACGGGGGTGTCGGCCGCGCGCCCGGTCGCTTCTCCGCGGCCCCTGCCAGAAGCATTTTTAAAGTCAAAATGAAGAACAAAGACATACGAGGTGATGGGGGAGAGAAAGGGAATTCTGCCTAACCGTTCGTTCCCCCCACCCCCA
>NW_016813906.1:1248059-1315198 GCF_001698545.2 Rhinopithecus bieti | reverse complement strand
CCCCACCCCCACCCCCACCCTCGCAAAGCTCGTTCCTCCCCGGACGAGAATCGCCGGGCAGGAGGTGGGGGAGGCTCTGGTACAGGTTCAAGTTCGCTGAGCTTTCTTGATCTTGTTCTGCCTCCTAGCGACCGAATGGCTCATTCAGCCCACATAGCAAAGGCGGGGGGTGGGGGGAGTGGTCCTGAGGACCGGGATGGCTCCTGCCCCCTCTGCGCACCCAGAAAATGAGAGAAAGTAGCCCCCTCATCCCCTCCCAAACGGCCCTTTAACCCCGGGACAGGAGGAGGGGGAACTAACCCTCCCTGCCTAGAGTGTCCCAAGATGGACCCAAGAGGGAGAGGGGTACGAGGGAGCAGCCTGGACTGCGCGCCCCAGTCTGTCCTTTGAGCCCCCACTGCATCCTTCCGAAGAAGGGCCTGACTTTCCCGAGTCCTGCGAACACTGCCCTTCCTTCCCGCCGGTACCTGGCCGGGCTGTAACTTCACACCGCCGCGCGCCGCGTCTGATCCGCATCCGGCGCGGCCGGGGGAGTGGGGGGCGGGGGAGAGCGGCGAGGGAGGGATGCGAGGGGTGGGGAGAGGGAGGGCCCCGCAACGTGCCGGGGCGGGGAGCTTCCGAAGTGTGTGACAAGATCCAGGGCCCAGTGAAAATTCAATTCCCTGTGCGCACCCCCCACCGCCACCCCTTTTTAAAAAAAACACAGAACCAAGTATAGGTGGTCCTTTAAAACTGCATCAAAAATTTAAAGTAAGAATCATAAATTGGGTAGGGGGGGAATGTGGGCCCTCACGCCTTTCTTTCCCTTGCTGCCAAACTTTCCTAAGTGCCCACCGCCCGCCTTTCCAGGCGCAGTCAGCGGGAGACAGCCAACACCACCACCTCTTATATAGACTCACAAGAACCTCAGACCGAGCCAGGCCTGGGGAAGAGGGCAAGCCCCAAAGGGTGAAGTACTCGGGGTCCCAAGATCCAGCACCCTCAAAATGCATACTCAAACACACTCTGCCCTGCCCTTCCCCGGCAACCCCGCCACCTGGCCTGGCCGTGCTCGGGGAGCAGGGGGGACTAGTGGCCAGACCGGGCAGGGTGGGGGGTGGGCAGGGAAAGCACGTGGTGACCTCCTCGCGGTCCCGAGCTGTGGACAAGAGACATCTGAGAGAGTACCCAGGGCAGAGGGGAGGGGAGGCGCAGAACGCGCTTTTACAGTTGCTTTGCAAAATAAAAATGCTTTGCAAAGCCGAGTTTCACCCAGCCGATTTCGCAGTCTGGGAGGTGGAGAAGAGGTCTGGGCATTGTGCTGGGGGCGGACCAGGACTGCGGGCCAGGCTAGCGCGGAGTCACTGCGTGGCCTGCCGCCGTGCCTGGCGGGTGGGCGGCGGGCGCCGGGTGGGCGATCCGGGGCTGGGCTGGGGCGCGGCGAGGTGGGGCAAGGCCCGGGCGAGGCCAGGCCGCCGCCGCCTTGCTCCGGGGTGCCGCGCCGCGCTCGCGTCTCTGTCTGTTTGTCGCGCAGCGAGGCTTCCCGCCACACGCCTGCGTGCCTTGTAAAACATTGTCAGACACGCAGATTTATTCCCAATCAAGCAATCCACCTTTCCACTTTTTTTTGAAAATCTTCCAAAAAAATACGCTAAGGAGGGGAGTTCCTCTCTCACTTCTCCGTTGCCGGCCGGCGGCCCTAAAGTTGCACTGAAGGGGTATTTTTGGGCGAACAGGGTGCTTGTAAATTTTTCCTTGGATTAGAAGCATTGTGAGATTTTCCTGCAGGGGATGGCGCTAGTGGGGGAGTCAAAAGAGAGGCCGTCACAGAAAAAAGGGGCCGGCGTTGCGCAGAAGCGTTTGGCTTTCGGTTTGGGGGGCAAGAAATCTGCTACATTCTCTGGCCTTGTTTTATTTATTTCTATTTTTACTGTATTTGTCTGTTTAGTGTGGCCAGTCTTCTCCTTGCTGCCTCTAGAGTTCAGGTCGGGAGGAGGAGGGCCAGCAGCAACCCAGCGGCCAGCAGTCCCGCGCTCCCTCCCTCCCCTCTCCCCGCGTCTGCCCGGCGCTCCTCCCCCGGCCCTGGGCTCCTGCCCTTCGCGGGCGGCGGCGGCGGCGCCGGCGCGGGGAGGGCAGCCGCGAGGCAGCCCGCCCGCCACAAAAGGCAGCGGGGACAAACACCCACCTCGGGCCGCGAACAAAAGGCGCAGTTGCCGGCCGCCGTTCCTGACCTTCCCGCCGTCCCACTGCCTTCTCCCCGCCGCCGCGACCTCTCCCGATCTCGGCGCGACTTCAGGACCGCGGGGGCCCCCTTTCCACAGGTCCCACATTTCGTCACTATTGTGGGGATGACTACTTTCCTCACGCCTGCCACACTGGACCGTGAGGCGCGCCGGTGTCCAAAGGCCAGTTCTCACCTCTTTTCTCCCGGGATCGTTTTTTAGACTTGTTACTCACTCAGAAACTTTTCCCCCCCCTCCTCCAATTTCTTACGGTGAGTGGGAAGCCAACCTCCGCTTTTCCCCACCAGCTCCCACCCCCAGGTTTGCCCATGTGAGTGTTCGCATCCTTAGCATTGCTTCATTTATTTTGCCCCAAAACTGGGGGGGGGGGCGGATGTGGAATCATTGCATTCCTGTTTCGAAAAGACGAAATAAAGCCCAGCCGGAAAGGAGGAAAGAGGAGGAGCTCAAATTTTTGCCTAAAATCAAATAAAAATTAAAAGCGTGCGTACTGTCTCAAAAGTGCATACACGGCAATGGTTCGAGGCTGGGATTGAAGGTTTTTTCCCCCTTTAATCTCTTTTACCTCGACTCTCGGGAGTTTTTCTCGTGAAAAATTATAAAAATTGCATGCCACACACCCCTCTCTCCCCCTCGCTTTTGCTTCTAGCTCCTGCGCGCTCTCGTGGATTATTTAGTAATTATTAGTTACTATTATTGGGTACTTAACGCAGAGAATTCCCGTTTGCCTTAAGTCGCTTGGGGTTTGCCTTGCTTGCGGCGAGACATGGTGGGCTGCGGGGGCGGGCGGCGGCGGCGGCGGCGCCGGCCGCGGGCGGCCGGCGGCGGGGGGCGACGCGCTCGGTTCACATCGGGGAGGCAGCCTGGGGTTAGAAAAGAAAGGAGACTCCAGAGAAAATATCATTCAATCAGCTGCCTTTTGGACATCCAAAATAAATTAGTAAATAATACAAAGATGGCGCAGGGAAAGATGAATTGTGGAGAGGCCGTTCATGGCGCTTTTTTTTTTTTTTAAGCAAAAAAAAAAAAAAAAAAAAAAAAAGGAGAGAGAGAGAGAGCAGAGACGATAGAGGAATGCAGAGAACGAGAGGAGAGAGATGAAAAAAAAACGGCAAAAGCCCCTGAGCTGCAAGTTCAAGTGCGGACGCTGACTCCCTGCGAACTTGAACGTCAGGGAGTCTGGATGGACAGAAGAACACACAAAACATGGGCAGGGCGAGCCAGGGACGAGAAGGGGAGCGAGGAAGGGAAGCTCACACCAATGCCGACACACATCAGCGGGCTGGACAATGAAAAAGAGACCAGGACAAGGCCAATGCAGTGCGGGGCCGGGGAGGTGGGGGCGGGGGCTCCGCGCGACGCAGACGCGGCCCCCGGGGAGGGGCGGCGCTGGGGCCGCGGGCTCACCAGTGGCCGCAGCGAGCTCCGCGGCGGTGGCGTGGCCGGGAGAGAAGAAAGGGGTGGCAGAGGTGGGAGGAAAGGGTGGGGGGGAGCAAGACGTGCGCCCTGCTCCCCCCCACACACGCGGACTCTAAAATGAAAGATTATTCAAAAAAGGAAAAAATAGAGCGAGAGTGCACCGGGAGGCTGCAGCCCCGGGCTGGGGAAGCGCGGGCGGAGGGAAGCCAGGTAGAGTTGCTCCCGGACACCCTCCTCCGTACGCACACCCACTTCCCCTCCCCGCCGCCGCCGCGCTTGCTCCCCGCGTGCGGACGCCAGGGGCCGAAGTAAAAGCCCCGAGCCCGCGGCTGCGCTCGGGAAACTTTGCCCGAGGAGAGGACAGCAAAGAAAAATCACCCGAAGTTGAGAGCTGAGCCTCCAAGTTACAGCTCCGCAGCGGGCGAGGGGAGACGGGAGGGAGCGCACGGCAACGCGGAATCCAGCCCAAGTTTGGAGGGTTGCGGGTCCGGAAGGGCAGCGCCCGAGTCTCCAGGAGCCCGGGCGGCCTGGAAAGAGGGGACCAGGGAGAGGGAGGCGGCGCAGGCCAGGGCCCGAGGGCGCCCCCAAGGCCGAGCCAGGGACCCGGAATCTGAGCGCCCCGCCAAGCGACTTGGTCTGAATGCAACTGGAAGTGCCGAGTGCCCCAGCTCCTAAGGGTCGCGGAAAGAGAGCCCGAGGAATAAAGAACGAGGAGCCAGAGTCTGGCCCCCGGAGGGTAGCGCCGGGGGCCTGGGCGAGAGAGGCGCCGAGGCGTCCACCTCTCTGAGCGGCCGAGGACAAAGCGCGGGCAGTCCCGGGAGTCCCAGTCCCTGGGAATGTGCTCCCGGCGCCGCGGGAGGTCCCCGAGCCGGGTCCCTGAGAGGGACACACCCCCTCCCACTCCAGAGCAACTGCAAAAGCACAGAGGGATGGAAAGAAAATGTTTCTTACGGGCAGAGCACAACTGTTCCTGTGCTGTTACCCAGGGAAAGAGAAAATGGGGAATGGAGAGAGAGCGACAGGCTCGCAGCAGCAGCGGGGAGGCCACGGTCGTGAGATGACCGCCCCGAGTCAGCGCCGCGCTCCCCAGGCGCCGCCCGCCGAGGCGCACACCCGGGAGCCAGCAGCCCCCTTTCGCCTTTCTGCAGACGTTCCCTGGAAATTAGGGAAGACCTGTTGGAAATAAAACCCTGTCTCTTTAATGCACACACGCACACTCACGCGCGTGCTGCCGCTGTCAAAAAGCGGGCTTCACTCTGGCGTGGGATACTTTCAGTTTTACGTAAAATGTACAGCAACAGCACCCCCTGCGATTGGAAAGTTTATTCAGAAACGTGCCTGTAAAGTCCCCCGGCGCCTCCCGCCTCCCAGCCTCCCTGACTGCCAGCACCACTCTGCAGCCGCCGCCGCCGCCGCCGGGGAGATCGCGGTCCGATTCCAAATCGGGAAGGGGCTGGGGGGAGAGGAGAATGAACTCAGGTCCAAGGGAGGTGCGGAGGGTGCAGGGTGGAGGCGGGTCGCCACCGCCCGCGAGACCCTGAGCTGCAGGTGGATATGTGTGAGTGTGTCTGCAGAGCGAGGAGCCCTCCTTCCCTCTCCTCGGAGCGGTTCCACAACCCCCGTCTTCTCATCCCCCTCTTCAGTCTAAGGGATGTCGTTTCCGTAAACTCACCCACCCAGTGGGGGGCTTTATTGTTTTAAGCTAGGGTCCCGGGCTTGCACGCGCTCACCCATCCCGCAGCCCTGCCGGCAAGCGACTGTTTATTCCTGTGTCGTCTTACTAAAGTTTCAAGTCTACTGTGTTAGAAAATGACTGGCTTGCCTAGCTCGGCGGAGCTTCGGACCCCTCTAAGGAAGAAAAGGAGGTTTTGATGCTCAACGTTGAGAGTGATGTGGGCTGGACTGGGATTGTCTCAATGTGGTTTGTTGTTTGTTGTTGTTTCCCTCCAGTTTGCGGGGGGCGGTGAGACCTCAAATTCTGTTTAAGAAGCGGGAAGATTCACTAGAACTTAAGCTCTGTAGCTTGTGTGTGACACCATTTCCCCTTTTCACTGACTTCTTCAGAGCAGGTCAGCATCTCTATTCCACCACATTCTGTTTTTTGTCTTGTTAAACCAGCCTTGGAGTCACCAAAAGAATGTCTTCTTGGGGGGTGGCGGGGGAGGACGAAGTGGGGGACAGTTGGAGGGAAGGTGGAGAGAGGGAAGAAGAAAGTGCAACTGGGAGGCCTTTGAAAAATAAATAAATAAAAGAAAAGCCCCTTCAGGTAACAATAGTGAGCCAGATTCTTTCAGAACCAGGCTTTTCAGATTTGAATATTGTTCCCACCCATCCATAAAAGTCTATCTATGACGATGATATAGAAATGAGCGAGTGAGTGTTGTGGAAATATATATATATATATGATTTATATATAATGGTGTGTATAAAGCTTTTCGAGGTTGGCTGTAGTGTAAAAAGTAATGACTTTATTACCTCTGAAAGGTTCTGTGGTTCACATTTAACAGTCTTCTGAATTACAATTCATTACACAATTGTGTGCGCTCTAACGACGGCACCCTATCAGGGCCGCTATCTGTGGTTATTTCCAATAAATAACTGGCAACATTTTATTGATTTTCCTTTTTTAAAAAAAATCATAGGAAATTAAGCACTTAGTTACAAGTAGGTCTGCTATGTTATTGCACTTGTTTCAGATTCCGGGGGTTCCTTCCGAAACCACATCTTAAAACATACATTAAAAAGCCAGTTTTGCAGCTGCTTTCCCTGGGTGCCAATGGAGAGGTAAGCAGCGACTATTCCCCGATTAACATATATTTAATTTCACCATCATAATATACCCAGGGTGAAATGGGAAGTGCCCTCCGCTTCCGCCCCTCCCCCAGCCAGATTTCACCCAGTGCAGAAAACCACGGCTGTGTGTCGGCATTTGATCCCTCCTGGTCGTCGACCCCCCTCCTTGGCCCCTGGTGCCCTCCCCTACGGCGACACCCCCTCCCTCAGCACTGCTGGATGCTCGCTAAAGCGCCCGAAAGTGGGGGAGGGGAGGGTTTGTATGTGTGTTTAAAGAAAGATGTGTCGTTTTAAGAGATTTTAAAATATTACATAAGTATTGATTAATGATGCAGGTGGTTTTGTAGAGGGGGTGAAATGTCACTTTAAATGTGCACACTTGGATACACAGTAAGTATATTTACCTTTCCAGAAGTGGCTTTTAGAAAGTCATAATTTATGACAACGTTAAAATTATTTTCTGGCCGTTCAGTTAACTTCGTTTGGGGCTGTGGAGCTGTTGCTGCTCCCATTGAAAGGGTAATTACGTTCCGTGGGCTCTTTCCCAAACCTTTGGTGACGACACTGCGTGTAAACTCCAGGCCAGCAGACGACCCCTCCCCTTCCCTCCTCCCCCTTTTTATCTTGCCCGCGGAGGAGACGCCCCAGGACTTCCTGCAGTATATATTCTGCCTCTGATCTCTGTACTTAATAGCCAAGTCCTAGTTTATGCTTTATAATGTGTTGACAAGTTTTCTAACAGACTTTCTGAAATAATGTACATATATTCACGTCGGTTAGAAACCCACCGTATTTTTAGAGTTGAGTAGATCTATACCCTAATGCAGTGAGAGAGTGTAAATCATACAGGATTTCATAGTCCTTTCAGTAGTTTTCGGTATGAAGTATGAGCCGCGTGGCCTCCAGACGTAACCTTTTAGAAAAAAAGACAGTGCTTTTATTTTATGGTGTAAAGTGCTTTTAGCTCCAGGGCTCTGAACGTGAATGTGGTCAACAAACAGCTCGAAGAGGGAGACTTAATACAGTCCCAGCCCTCGGACTGAGAATTGCCTGGCGCGAGGGACTCGGGCTGAGCTGGAAGATTAAGGGTTAAAAGGTCTGTCAAGATGGAAACTACAAGATTAAAATAAAATATTCGCTGTCTGCCTTTAGGGGGAAACACCTTCATAGACTTAAAGATAAATAAGTGAATGACTGAATGAATGATTAAAAATACAATCATTCCCTTCTTGATTTTACGTTAGCCTTTTTTCTTCTCTTTATTTCTTTTATTTTATTTTATTTTATTTTTTGTTTTGTTTTTCCTAATCAGTAGGTCACAAAATAGAGAACAGGCAGTCATCTTCATAAAAATAAAACTTAAGTTTGGATTCTATGCTTGGCATAGGTTTTGTATTTTGGGTTCTCAAGGATGGGAGTGCTAGGCTGCTGTTGAGACAAAGGAAAAATGAATTTTAAAATGTTAGGGATAGTTGGGTGCCGTGGCTCACACCTGTAATCCCAGCACTTTGGGAAACTGAGGCAGGAGGATCACTTGAGGTCGGGAGTTCAAGACCAGCCTGGCCAGCATTGTGAAACCCCATCTCTACTAAAAATACAAAAAATTTCTGGGCATGGTGGCGCAGGCCTGTAGTCCCAGCTACTTGGGAGGCTGAGGCACAAGAATCGCTTGAACCTGGGGAACAGAGGTTGCAGTGAGCCAAGATCATATCACTGCACTCCAGCCTGGGTTACAGAGTGAGAACCTGTCTCAAAAAAATAATAAAAATGTTGGGGAGCTGCTTGTGGAAAAGGGTGAGCCTCTTTTTCCTCCTCTACTCCCAGTGTGACCCAGAGGCTGGGAGGCCCCTGGAGGACAGTATTTATACCTTCTACAAAGGCACAGACATCCCCCAAGGAGGCTCTTGGGAGAATCATTAGTCTGGCATCTTTCTCTCCAGGTTTCCTAGGCCTTTTGTTATCTGGCAGTCAGCGCTTCAAATACCTGAATGAACCCATCCAAAGGAAAAGGAAAAGGAAAGAAGGAAGGAAGGGAGGGAGGGAAGGAGGGAAGGAAGGAAGGAAGGAAGGAAGGAAGGAAGGAAGGAAGGAAGGAAGGAAGGAAGGAAGGAAAGAAGGAAGGAAGGAAGGGGCTGAATCTGCTCTAAGTCTATACTTGCCTCTAGACAAGGCTGCTGTGTGCTAAGTCAACAATGTATGGGGAAGAGGGAGCAGTAGTCTTACCACATAAGTAAGGGGCCCCTTGGAAGAGATAAAGAGTTCTAGTTAGAACACTACTGAATGACAAATGCTCAGTTTAGCTTCCTAATATTGACATCAAAGACACGCAGGTGCTGGGCAATGCTGCCAGTCCAATGAATGTACTGCACTGGAGAGTTCCTAATGCAATACTCAGCACACAGTAGATGCTCAATAAATGGTCTTTGATAAATAATAAATTAATAAATTTATTTGATAAACAATAATTTGATAAATAAGAAATTAACAAATCCTATCACCACATACATGAAACCAACATAACCATCCAAATTCTATTCATTTTCCCCAAAAACTAATAAGGCTTTGATCAGGCAACCCTATTCCAAGAGTGTGTTTAAACATAAAAGTGATTCCCACCAAGGATGGTGAGCTCAGAAAAGATTATCTTGAATATCAGAGCAGCTGAACAAGTAACAATACAAGATATTTCCATCATCTCCAGTAGCATACATTATCAAATATCTTCCAAATAAGCCAGTAACAATAACCTGGTATCAAATGATTTTTTTAACATTCCTTTTTGGATACGTACAAATCTGCTTTCTCAAATGAGACTACTTTTAAAGGAAAAAAATATATAATCAAAACAAGCAAAAATAAAAGGTATTCCAAACTTGATTCTCTATGCTTCCCCACCCCATGCATCTTTTACCTTTAGCAAGGGAATAATTTTTTAATACATGTTTTTCAAACCCAATCTTAAAAACAACCTTCACCTATATGCCTCTCTCTCTCTCCCTCTCTCTCGTAAATAAAAAGAAAAGCAATGCACATGCACACACATCTGGTCTGACATTTTGTACAGCCAGCTTCAGCCCAATGTGATTTAAAACAATGTGAGTTAAAAACCTCTTAAAATTTGGGTTTATAATGGAAACGCTGACAGACTCTTAATTATAGCAGCCCTGCCAGACACTGCTATAATGAAATAGTTGTGCTTTCATTACTATAGAGGCACTATAGTTAAGGGTCTGTCAGTGTTTCTATTATAAACCCCAAGTTTAAGAGGTTTATAACTTGGGCTATTTAAATGGCACTGGGTGGAATTCAAGTTATCAGTCCAGATGTGAAGTTGTTTTATAAAAGGCAGAATAACTCAGCTGAGGAAGCTTTTGGATTTGGATCGATCTGTCTCCCTCTATCTCTCTCTCTGCGCCCCCTCCCCCCCACATTTCTCTCTCTCTCGCTCCTGTTTCTCTCTCTCTCTCTCCCTCTCTCTCCTCCAGAACATTTCAGAATGTTTTTAGTAGTTTCAGATGGTCTTATTGCCAACTTCTAGCTATGACTTCACTGTCTAAAAGGAAATTTTATAGGCAGTTAGTCCTTTATTTGGACAAGTACTCTTTGCGATTTTATAAGTTTTTATTATTTTATCCTGGAGTATGTATGTGTGGGTGTGTGTGTTCCTACATATATACAGGCACACACACAGAAAGAAGCAACTTAAAAATCAAGACTATATGCCAAGGAATGTTGCGACCTCATACATATACACAGAGGTATGCATTCTGTGCTACTTTCCGATGAAAAAGTATGAACTTACCAGAAAGGAAAAATAAAACACCTCAGATCATCTTAATCCTGTCTATTAGCTGTGTGGTAAAAATAAGAGTTAGTATTCACATCTTATTTCATAAAAGGTATAGCTTTCCTGGCATCGCTTTGTTTGGAAGGCAATAGCATGGTGCAGTCATCCCTGAGCTACCCAAGGACTGTACACAAACACCATGTATTTCTCTGCTTGACTTTGATTGTTGACAGATCGATGAAGAATTTACTTTGTATTATGCGATGGACCAGAGTTTTGAAATATGTACTATTAACCTGGTGTATCACCACAATATGAAACTAATGTTTATGGGTGATGATGTGACTGATGCTGATTATGTGCATGATGAAAACAAGGATGGTGGTGGTAATGATGATGATGGTGGCAACAGGGGTGGCGGTGGTGGCGGTGATGATACTGGTGGTGATGGTGGTGGTGAAGGTAGTGCTGACAGGGTGGGGAGTGGCAGTTTCTCTAATTAACATGTCCACCAGAGGGCAGTAGAAATAGGATGAAAGATGGGCTAAGGTTAGAAGCTCTAACACATTGTTTCTCCAAATCTTGTTGCTTTAGAAAAGCCACTCCATAAAGATCAGGTGGCAGACAAGTTAAAGTGAAGTTTTTAAATGCATGAGCTCATGGCTCCTCCACCAAGATGTGGCCTTGGCTGGGTGTTGTTGGCAGCCCCTAAGGTCACTGACTTCACACGGAAAGGCCCACCAAGAGCTCTGCAGCAACCACATCTGCATTCAGAAACCTTTTCACTTTCAGAAGAGCAGTTCCTTTCCTCTATTCCCTCTGACTGGGATCAGACCACCAAATTAGGCCACTGAGGACCACAGGCTTTGATCATTCTCACTTCACAATAGCTTTAGTTGGTCTCCTCTGGAATTCAATGGGTGATAAAAGGGAAGCAGTCATCAAAACATGTCACCAGACTCAAGTTCCTTCTCTACCAGTGTCTCATAAACCCCAAACTGCCTAGCCCCATAACCACTCCAGCTGCATGCCAGTCATTCCCAGAGGGCACTGCACAACCCAGACTATTCTGGTCCCTTCTCTAGAAATTAAGACTTTTTTTTTTTTTTTTCATGATAGTCAATAGTCTTTTTTATTTTTCTTGTCAAATTCAGCAAAGGGAACATTTCTGGGAGAAAATACCTATCCCTCTGTCATCTTTCTTTGGCAGCTTAGTAGAGAATAAACAAATCTCTCTATTCTCCCATTCCCAGTTGCACACAACTCGCTTGTTTTCTCTTTCTCTTAAAAAAAAATCATTGCACAAGTTCAGTTATCTAAACCTCCAGATTCCTATAAAATGAAGAATCTGGTCCTAAGAATTGTTATTCTTTCCTTCTTTATGGAGCACTGCACTGTGCAAACATAAGATGTGGTCCCTGCTTTTGGATGATTGGTTTTGTTTTGTTTTGTTTTTTAAGGCACTAAGACACACATACACAGGCACAAGCATTTCACATAAAGTTCACCAGTCATACATGCCAAAACCATACAAATGCACACTATTATCCTATTTTGTATAGCCCTAGCTTCATATTACTAATTTAAGGGGTTCTAAACCTATAGCAAGGATCTATGTGAAGCAACACAGATCTGGTCACTCTGACAACAGATTTGTACTTTCTGGAGAAAAAACTTGATTTCCTTTAAATGAGAATGGTAAATAATGAGGTCTGGTCATAGATATCTGTGATCATCTATCACTATCACAGTTTTTATAATGTTTTCAAATGGCTTAACCAGTTACTTTTGAGAAATGAGCTTTCTGTGCCACCACTTGTTTCGTAGGCAATATTATGGACTATTCCGAACATGTATTTGTGAATGTGCCTTTTTTTTTTTTTCTTTTTGAGGCAGAGTCTCACTCTGTTGCTGCTGGAATGCAGTGGCAAAATCTTGGCTCACTGCGACCTCTGCCTCCAGGTTCAAGCAGTTCTCCCTACCTCAGCCTCCTGAGTAGCTGGGATTACAGGTGCCCACCACCATGCCGGGCTAATTTTTGTATTTTTTTTAGTAGAGACGGGGTTTCACTATGTTGACCACACTGGCCTTGAACTCCTGACCTCAGGTGATCCAACCGCCTCAGTCCCCCAAAGTGCTGGGATTATAGGCATGAGCCACTGCGCCCAGTCCATTTTTTAAGTGACATTATTTTGGTTCCCTAACACATAGTAGGCACTTAATACATTTGCTGAATCAAGGAATGAATTCCACAGATATATTTTCAGTTGCTGCTGCCAGAGAAAAAGACATGGGTATTTGCGTTTGCTCACTAATAAGTACTCAGTAATAGAAAATTATTTTATTTCATTTTTTAAATAGTTAAGAAACATGGGCCATTTGCACTGCTATTTAACCTACATATTATAAACTCCACACCCACTTCCATCAGTGGGAAACAATTACATGTCTCTCTGTGTATATTTCATATAATATCTGTGTATATATGTGTTTATAATATCTTTGTATATATGTCATAAAAGCCACCACATTACCCAAGTCCTAAGTTGTTAGGGCTTACAGGGCACAGTCTCCGTCATTTTCATCTTTCTCTCCCTCAGCACAGAGTAGAACCTTAGGAAAATGTCTGGTACATGAACAAAGACTTACAAAGTAAACCACTTAGATTCGCAGGAACTTCAAAATCCTATCTACCATAGACAAAATGTCCTTTTTATTGTTCTCAATTCTCAGATTTTGAAATGCAGCAAAATATTCAAAGAGCCAAATTTCAAGAGCATCATAACAGAGTAACTCTGAGAGACTAATTCTGGAGGCTGATTCTCCAGACACTACGTTCTTTAAATATCAAGACCTGTCTAGCTGGTTTTCATTTGCAACAGGCAAAGCTCACAGAGCTTTCCCCCTTCCCATACACCCCCAAACAGTGATTTTTCTGTCCTGGCTCAGGGAGCAAGGGAAATATCACTATGTGCTCTTGACATATGATGAAGAAAGAAGTATGACCTCGTCTTCTCAAAATATTGAATCTTGAACTCAGAGCTTAATTAGTAGGAGAAAACACCAAATTAGTAGATTTTTAAAATACACGCAGCTTCTGACTACAAATATATTAGGGGGAAGCATATACATTATTTGAATATTAAGCACATAAGGCGGTTTTGCTAAAGATTATAGATCTTCTGCTTGTATTGATTTAAAGGTTCTAGAAAATTTTAAATATGCTCATTTAAAACATGTTTTTATAAGAAATCAGCTCTCCTTCATAAGGAACATGCAGCTCTCCATTTTTTTCTTTTTATTTTAGCATAATAACTGAGAGGCAGCCTCAAACCAAAAAGGAACTCCCTTTCTTTAAAAAAAAAAAAAAAAGATATGATTTAGCTTTAGTAACGTCTTCAGAATTCCAAGATGGATCATTTTCTTATCCACTGATCTTCACATTTAAGGGGTTGGATCTCTTTAAGTTAATGTGACAAAGAAAGAAATTTAAATGCTGAGTCCAGACTTTGTTTTCAGCTATTTTACCCTCAGTAAGATTGACATGATATCTGATTTGTAGTAACAACCAAAATTAATACATTTATGACAATGCTAAAAAGTAGTGCTTCAATACTTCCAATTTTTAAACATTCTAGAAGGAAGAAGATTGTCACTGTGAATGCTAAAAGGGACAAAAAAGACCCTGATTTTAGTTGGTATCTTTTATTAATTTTTTAGCGATGAGAGATTAACCAGCAGCCAGGAAACAAATATTAATCCTGAGGTACATTTTTTTTAAACATAATACCAAATGCCTAAACATTGTGTGTAAACTTGCACTGAAATAATAAGATGATGGCAGTAATTATTTCACTGAAAATTTCCCCAGCCTGAGTAACAAGCAGAGAGATCACCTAACGTTACACTGAGAGGTAGAATATAAGAACACGTAGTGCTGTGGTGACTAATGGGTGATAAGAGAATCCTTCTGCTTGCTGTTTGGGCATTTGTGTCTCCAGTATTATTGATAGCACATATTATTTTTACTACATGGTGTCTTTATTACATAAAACCTAATTGCAGGAAAAATTATTTTTATCCTCTTGATTTTGATAGGCATTTGCACAGAAAGGGTAAGATACAGAGAAGGCCATGTCTTATGGAATTCCACTATCACGAAGGATGTGCTGATGATTGCTGATACCAGTTCTATTAGCACCATGTACACCGGCCTTTTAAAAGAAAAGGAAATTAAGTACTTGTGATAAAATAAGAAAGAGGTTCTGGTAAAGATACAGGGAGGAAGCAGGATGACTCAGAATTAAAGCTTCAGTCTCCTCCTCCCTGAATGTTCCTGTGTCCAAGTATCGCCAACTAAAGAGTATATGAAATCTCTCACTGAACTGAAACCCCTGGTGAAACAGCACATTAACTGCACCTTGGTCCTGAGGTGGAGATAAGATTAGATTTTTCTGGGTGTAATTTCAATTATGATGCTGACTTTTGGTGGAATGGTTTTCAAGAGAGCAAGCTGAGTAACAAAAATCTGGCATCCACAACCAACCAGGCCCGAGTGTCTGGACCATGGACAGCTTCCACAAAGAGGGTCAGTCAAGAAGGGCTGAAAGAAAAGGTATATCAAAAGTATCCTTGGAACTCAGAGCCAATAAAAATGAAACTATTCTCTTCTGAGACCTAATTAACTTTTATATCCAGAGGTACACTGCACATTTGTTCTTTGCTTATGACGAGAACTAAAAAAATGTATGTGCCATGGAACTAGGGTTTTAAATGATCTATTGCATGGCTTTTCCTTAACTGTAAGGAATTTTCTGTTCTTTAGAGGTAAGTAAATGCTGATTTTTTTCTCAAAACATTAAGTATTTTCCTATATCTATTTTCAAGGAATCAGGGACTTAGTCCTATAACTTTCAGAATATTCCTTTCAAATCCAAAAACAAAACAAAAAAAATTCAGGAAACAAATTTCATGCTACCGGCTTTGCAAGGATTAGTCTCCTATTAGAGTCACTGTTCCTATATGATCCTTTTTCATGTTTTAAAGGAGGATATATATTTTTCTGTTACCTTTCCTGACTGTAAAGCAATCACAGGAACCTGCAGGAGGCACTATAAATATGCAAATTTCTGAGAGATAACTGTTTTCAGTGGTTATGCCTCCAAGTAGTAAGGGAAACAGGAAAGCTGGAGCTTCCTACTTTCAAGTAATTTGTATGTTGGTGGTGCCCCCTGCTGCAATCATAGGTTGTCCAAGAAAGGGAGAATAAAATTCAGAAGCATTTAGATCTGGCTAATATGTGAAATAAATGCCCACTTCCCCTGCTCCAGGAACAGCCATACCTGAGTTCAGAGTTCCTCCCGTGAGCCACAATTCCACTTTAAACATTCCTCAGCCTAAAATCTGGAAGATTCGCTTTTATCTCAAACCCTTTAAAGATGCATGTTACATAGAGATAGGTTTTAAAAAAAAATCTCACCAAGATCCCAAACAGCATTTTCAAAGAATGAAATGTTTTAAGAATTTCCTAGAGGTTACCTAATGATAATAAATTCTGAATTAGAAGAATTTCCTGCCACTTACTAGGACATTAGAACAGAAAGGGAAAAGTTAGTGTTAACAGCATGTACAGATATTACACAGCTTTAAATGGCTTTATCTATTAAAGGAAAATTTTGTGACCCATTAGCTTATAGTGTAGACTGGACATTTTGATATTCAAAATAAAATGAAATAAAATAAATAAATGAAACAACCAAGTTAGGCACATTGAAAAAGTGATGGCCATAGCTCTATAGTCACTCTATTACAGATTTTCATATTAAGATGGGCGGGGCGGGGGGTAGCTGACAGAACAGAATAATATGATACAATTCAGACCTGTGACGGTCTATTGAATACATAATATGCATTTTTAAATTGTCTGAATATATATTCACATGACAGAATCTAATGGGTTGAGGAGGAGTCCTTGCTCTTGATCAAATCATAAAAACTGTTAAAACTTGTCTATCACATCAAATCACATACACTTCTATTGAAATTGGGTATTTTTTTGTCTTATTTAAATTCTAAAGTGGAAATAGATAAAAGGAAATTAAACCTACCAAAAGAAACTCAGATGTACATTAAAAACTCTAGATTCTGAGCCACCAAGGCAAGCCTTGATGAAAGACACTCAAGTTTTTCTGTGAGACTCACCTCAATCTTCCCCAAGGCCCCACGCTCCCTAATTTTGCTATTTTTTAACATCAGTCTTAGGAATATAAGCTCTCTCCTAGTGTAAACATCTCACCGTGGCTACATACTGAAGTTTGAATTTCAACTTAGCTCTGTACTTCTTTTCCATCTTCAGATCTTTACAGCTACAACAAAGTAGAGGACTGAGGAAATTACCTATGTAATTTCAGCAATGAGCCTGCCTTTATCTGCACCATCCAGGAATCTTGTATCCTGTGTGTTGCGCTCTGACCTGAGGGCTCACGAGGAGAGAAAGGAAAAGAAACTGGTGGATGCTTTTACCAGGCAGAACTAATTAGAAATAGATCCTGATGTTAAAGGTACCAATCCTTTCCTTACCCAAAACTTACACAAGTACCCATCACTCTATATGATGAGAATTTTTAAACCCTTACTCCAGGTTTTACTGCCACAGAAGGTGAACTGTTAGAAAAAGAAAACCAGCATGCACAAAACAGCAGCTGGGAATGGAAGCTCCTCTTTCCCAGAACCCCTGCCATATATGCTCTGTCGCTCACCTTCTAGACACTCCGTACAACCATTCAATCTATTGAATCAAGAGACTGTTTGATCTTATCTGCATCTGTGAGCTGACTGTCAACCTGCTTAGGCTGCATATTAAATCATCTATAGTAGCTGTATCAAGCTGGGATGATCTGTTAATTCTAAATTTATTAACCCTTGGAGTGCAGTCATCATGTTTAATCTAGTGTAGCCCACATTTATTTTACAAGACTAAATCCTTCTTTAAGATATGGCTGTGCTGTAGGTTAAAAACAGCTAATGTGGGTTTCATTATGATAATTGGGGGGAGAGACTGTCTGAAAAATACTAGTGTGGCTACCCTTACAGGCTATGGATGTCTCATCCCAGGCATTCTCCGAGGCTGAGGTTTGCCTGTAAAATGAAATTTTCTCCAGAAACAGTTCAGTCTCTGAAAACAATGCAAAAGGAAAAAGAGGAGGGGGAAGAAGAAAGGGAAGGAGTCCTCTAACAGATTTCCAATGGTCCAAAGCCAGAAAGACTGATTTCCAGCCAGTGTCAACCCCTCATGTAATGCCTAAGGAATAAATTTCCAAAGGCCCACACCTGGAAAAAAAACCTCAACAAATTCCTCCAGTAAGTCAAACTTCTGGATCAATAAGGATCAACTATTGCTGGAATGAATGATTTTTCACCGCCCCCACCCCCCCAAAGAAGAACTCTAAGCAATTAGAATTATAGGTAGTCCTGCTAAAGGGTGGGGGAGAATATTCGTTTAATATGTTAATCTGTCTTCAGATAAAAAAAAAAGATATCCATCTCTTCTACTTGCCCATTACTGATGTTATCAACATATTCATAGCTTTTCTTTCAGACACAAACTGCTAGGCATGCTCCCTTTTTTGGTAACCACGTGCCTGATATGTCTCTAATGTAACCTAATAACAATTTTAGCATTCAGATGAAGCGATTTCATTCTGTGACTGCCTTTTCTATTAGATTTGATTTTGAGAAGCCCCAGTGGGTGCCTTCGAGGCAGAGATCTATCTGTGAGGCTGCTACCGACTCAATAGCAGCCTGGGCTAACCTTGACCTTTTCCGAGACCCCGCTCCATCTGGTGCCAGCCTGCTTTCCACCACCACCCCCCCCCCCCCTTTTTTGCTTCATAGTCAACATTGATCAAGGCAGAACGGAGCGCCTCCTCTCCTGGAAGGGCTGGGCAGACTCAGGAGAACAGCACATTTCAGTATATGGAAATGATCAAGCCTCTTATGCAATCATAAATCTACATAGGAGTCTTGTGATTTGATATTTCATTCACCTCCAAAGATTTTTTTTTCTCCCTCCCAAAAGGGATTTATAAGCTCTGTAAGAGCTCCCGGACAACGGCTTTCCCCAACACCTGGAAATTATCAAGCTTCCTGCTTGCTGAATGATGCTAACAGCTCTAATGCTGCAAATTCATTTTTAACAACTCACTGGCTTTTATCTAGGATTTGTGTATGTGTGTGTGGGTGTGTGCATGTGTGCACATGTGCCTTTCTTTAAGAAAAATCTACCAAAGAAATGGATAGTATCAAAGATACCAAAATCAAATCTGACTTGAATATCCTACATCTCCACACCCATCCTCATTATCTATTTCTAGATAGATAAGTTTCTCCATCTCCGAATTCTGACCCCTTTTTTAACCATCAAGAGGGGAGAGATAAAGAGGGAAAGAGGAGAGTCAGAGAAAAGAGACATAGAGGAGAGAGAAACAGATGGAAAGATGCCAAACAGAGAGAGGTAACGATGTAACACTTGAATGGAGCTTGAAATCCTCTTCTCCCCTCCCTAGGCCACATTCCTCCTTTCCCAAAGACCCACACGGACGTCTGCTTCTCCAGATCACCCACTAGAGTACACAGATGCCTCCTCTGCCCCACACTCTCTTTCTTTCCTCCTCTTCTCTCTGTATCAGGGACTGGGTGGTAAAGAGGCTGACTGAGGGGGAGTCACGTGGGCAGCCCGTGGGCAGCAGCGGCAGCAGCTCAAAAGAAATTGACTGACTGGCCGCTTGGGCGCATTTCAATATATGGAAATGACCAGAGGCTTCTGCAATAAATCAGCACTCAACACTTTGTCATTTTTCTAGTTCTGCTTCATTTTCCTATTTTCCTCTTCTCCTCACAGAAGCCTCATTTCTTGCATTTTGCCTTGCCGCATCTCTTCCCACTTCCAACCTACACTCTCTCCAAATCTTGCCCCATCCTTCCATCCCTCCCCATCACCGCGCGCCCCCACCCCCGACACACACACGCGCGCGCGCGCGCGCGCGCGCGCGCACACACACACACACACACACACACACACTTTCTGTTCTCTGGCTCCCCTGTAATTGGAAACATCCGGTCTACGACGATTTTTTCCTTTTCTTTCCCTTTCAAAAAATTTTCCGACAAAATCAGGCAGTATTTGCTGCCCTGCCTCGTATTATCTGCGACAAGAGGCGCCCAGGATGAGCTCACGTAATCCCCAGGATGGGAACCTCAAGCTCCTTATGATAAAGAAAAAGACCAGGATCCTCATTCCTTACCCCAGCCCCGACTCCACCTCAAGGAGTTCCCTTAGCAAACTTAAAAGACTATCAGAAGCAACTTGTGCCATGCAACGCCATGGAGAGTGCTGGGTGGCTAGCCGGAAGAAAAGGGAAGGGTGTAGTGGAAATCTACGTGGGTTTGCAGGTTCCTGCTTTTCTTGTGCAGAGCCTCCGGTGCCCTCCACCTAACCCTGCCCCAATGCCTCGGGTCTTTTTTGAACTAACGCTGTGCGTCTCCGCAATCTGCAATTACTCTGGATATTTCTCAGGAACTAAACGCAGCCTGAATTTCGTGGCGCGTGCAAAAGAAAAAAAAAAAAAAGCGAAATTAACAAAACCCCACCACCGCGCTGTTGTTTTTTTCCTGGGGATTTTTTTTTTTCCCAGTTCGGTTCAAAAGCAAACGCTACCTAGCTTCCTCCACTCTCTCCCAGATCCTACTTGAGATCTCTAATCTTTCAACTTGGGTCTCTCTCGTCTACTGGGCAGCCTCTCTTTTTTTTTTCTTTCTCTTGAATCTAGGAACAATAGGCATGTAAAGGGTCAGTGGGCATCACCCTATAAAGCTCAGAACCTAATTAATTTTATTAAAGGAAGATCTGTTTATGCAATATGACAGCCTTGGGGAATTAACCATTTGAGGACGCAGACGCTGTTCAGTCACCAGAGATTCCATCCTCACATCGTAAGCTTATACTTCCTGCCCCATTTGATCCTGAGCAGCACCGTGATCCGGGTCTGGTTTTTGTTTGACCTTGTGAAGAGCTTGTCTGAATCCCGGGGTTCTGCACAATTGGAGGGACACCCGGAAAATCCATATATTCCCATTGCCAGACAACAGTTGAAGTGCTCACCCATTCATAGTTTGTTGTAGTGACAGCTCAAAAGCTCTCACTATTTGGAACTGGTGGGGGGGGGCGGGCAGCGTGAACCTCTGGTGCATCCTAGAGTGGGTATTTGCTTGAAAAGACTCTACTTAGAAATCACGTTCTATGAAATCCAATATGCCTTCTCAAGAACGAAGGAAAATGTAACCTTTTTTAAGTTATTATTTTTTATTTTTTTCCTGCCACTCTGGTAATTTGAAATACATTTTTAATAACCTCCTGGAAAAAGCCAATTTAATAGTTCAGACATATTGTTCTTTGACTTAAGATCCCTGTGTATTCCTTACCTGCCAAAACAAAGTTTATTTCATTTACAAGGGCTAACTTTATATCTCCTAGGAATTCTAATGTCATAGTCTCATTTTTTTTATATCATCACCTTGGATTTTGTTCAACATGGATCTAGAAACGTATAGCATATGTATAGAAATAGATATGATAAAATATTCAAGAGCTCTCTGAAGGAAAATGTGCTTGAAAATAACCCCCTCTTTTATGGAATTTGTTTTGATTTAGATCTATAGATAGTAAAAGAATGAAAGAAACTGTGAATTACACTGAATCTAAGATGTTTATCACTTTAATATTACACTTCCTAGCTTCCATGTTACAGAGCTTTAGGAATAGTCCCCAAACTTTCCGATTGAAGCTCTGCCTTGTACGGTCTGAGGTTTGTCTGGAAAGACCTGCCAGCACATGCCAGCTAAAAATGAGTGTCAATTAATAATAATAAAAAAGCTCCCTTATTTCTACACTCATGTAATTTAACAGGTTTGGAGAGGAACATAGGACGACAACAGTTGTGAGAACATTCCAATATATGCAGTTCTAACAGCTTTCATTCTAAGACGCCAAACCTTCCGAAAATAGAATGTCTTAACATTTCTTTTTTATATTAAAAGTCCAATCTACACTTCACATAAAATGTTTTTTTATCACAAAAAATATTTGTCTCTAACAAAATGCACTTTTTGTTCTACCAAAAAAGCAAACATCTTGAAACAGATTCTCCCAGCTTTTTACAGCTCTCCATGGCAATTTTCTGTACTATTTTCAACTGCCCCTCCCCCATATAAGACACTTTGAACACTGGAATAAAAATAATTACTATTGAAACACTGAACTAGAATGCCCTGTTTCCCAGTATTGCTAACAAAATCTCTAATTCTCAAACTGCTCTCTGATGGAACTAGGAGAATTGGGGAACTTACACTGATATTTCTAAGTGCAGTTTGTTGTTTTAAAACATATTGTACTGATTAATAAAATGTGAAATAATTTGAGTTACAAATTTTGAACTACGAATCGCCATCTGCTCAAATGGGGGAAAACCAAAAATTGCCGAATATATTTTCTCACCTCTTTTTTTTCATGATAACATAAACAACATTCCTGAATAATTTAAAAAAGAAACTGACTATACTTAATGCATTTTTATAGTTCAACAACTGCCTGGTGAGTCCACCTTCTCAAACGTGCAATTATTTTTTTCGTAATTACTTACATATGTTCTATCAAAAGATTCAGGTTCTAGTGCTTTTCCCACATATTGTGCAAATCTGCTTAGCTTTGTTTATCAGGACTCTAAGTCCTTGGGTTGATATGATAAAGTAGACTGCATTGTGCATTAACCCCAATTTGGTCCTCGGTGCCAACTATGCCAGAGACCTGTAAGAACATTCAAAGTATCCTCTGGGAGCGGGGGGGAAAGAAAAAAAGCCTCCATGAACCCAGACTTGGAGGGAAAAGCACAACGATCAAATAGATATATAGATACAAAGAATTATGATAAACAATTATCTTTTTGTGGGAAAGAAAGTAGGTAGGTGGATCTGCCATCCAGGGCTATTGAAAGCAGTTGCTGATGATCTGGCATCCAGGACCCAGTGGAACTTACTATTCCCCCAGTAGAAGAAACAGCAGAATACAGATCATCCAGGATGTACCAAGTTGTAAGCATTCAAGCAATGAAGATAATGAGCCAGGAGCCATTAGTACAGGGCGTGTAATAGAAGATCTGATGGAGAGGTCAGTGTCCTGTTTTTAAAACCATATCCCAGGCTTCTACATGACAGATAATGCAAGTTGATTTTCAAGCATCCTAAAAATAAAGAAATCCAATTCTATTACTCACAGAATAATATGATCTATTTTCTTTCGTTTTGTTTTGTTTTCTTCTTTAAGAGAAGAAAACTCTGACTGCCCAGGGAGGAGGGGATGCCTCATTTTCTTATAGAAAGACATTAGCACCATGATCAAAAAGCCAGAACTTCATAAGTTGTGTCTACAATAATCACCCTTTGCCAGGGGGAGGGAAGAGTGAGCCAAATGATGTCATGTTGTCATGCCTATCACCGTCACTGTTCAGTTTCAGTTCAGGTAAAAATGAGGGTGTAAATTCCCAGGCCCCCGGAATGATGAGGAAGTTGCTTCATCATGTTGGAGTTGGGTAGAAGAAAATGAAGAACTAACTGGTCAAAAAATGCCTCCAGATGACCTTGAACATCAGCTGCTCTCTTTCTACTCAAAGTATATTTCCTTGAACATGGTACTGCTACTTTTGTTTTGATCTGTTTTTCATTCGTAAACAATCTCTCTAAACACATAGAATACTGAATACTGTGTATAATGTGAAATAGGCAGGCCCCTTATTTAGAGTCAGCTCAATACCAGGTGCTTCTGAGTATCAGAAGCCTGTGTCAGATGTTGAGGGAACCGAAGACAAGTTAACAACAAGAAAAGGTCCATGTTATGGAATGGGTCAGAGTCCAGAGGAGGGACTCACATACAAGTCTGACTGGGGAACAGGCAGTAGACAAGAGGTCAGGGAGGTGTCCCAAAGCGGGAGAATTTTCAGCTGCTGGGGAGGAATGAGTAGGCCTTTGCTACATGGGAAGATGTGAGAAGGGCACTCATAGAATGGAAGTCCTGGCTGACCCGAGAGCAAGTGGCTCGGGCAGGCTTGGTGAGTTTGGGGGCTGCAAGTTGCCTGGTGTAGCTGAAGCACAGTGGCGTGACAGGAAGATGTCTGCAAAGGGAGGTTGGGGCAAGTCTGGGGAGAACCTGGAATGTCGTTATTCACAGTCTTAACCTGAATCTGTAGGCAATGGAAAGTCATGAGAGGTTTTGGACTAGGGGTGGTGGGTGACACGCTCTTTGAAAAAATTGAAAGCTGGAGGCAATTTAGAGAGTGGCTTGAAGCAAGTTGTTCTCTGCCATTCAACTTATTTTTCTATTTGCCAATCTGCAGAGGAAGTGGCCCATATGCAAATGAAGTGATTTGGATCTCACCAGGAATGAAATATTCACCATCTTCTCCTCCATAATTGACGATGATGCTTCTGACAGTGATTTCTATTTACATACACAGGATGGCTGAATCTTCTCATAGAAAGTCTACTCTTTGAATGCTTCTATATTTGGACTGTCTAAGAACCTAATTCATCCTTCCCTGTGGGGGCCCCAAAAGTTTTTGCCTCTAACCCTTACCCTTTCCCTTGACCCTTGCCAAAAGGTAGGACTCAAATTTATGAAGAAAATCCCTCTTCTCTACCTCTAGGAAGAAACATTTGAAGATATCTAAGCCTTCCCACTATACAATCATATTCATTCAGCATCCACTATACACACAACCTTTTGCTGAATCTTCTTTTAAAAAATGAACCCAAATAGAGATATTGAGAAAACAAGGATGAATAATACATGCCATTATAAATTTTTAAATGTTACCTAAAATCAAATTATTAAAGAGTAGCAATTGCTATCTGTTAACTGGTTGGATGATGAGCTGGTTTTTGACACATCCCTGGTGCAACAAAGCTAAGTTTTGTAAATTAAAAATCCTTTAAAATTAGATTCTGTTTTTACAAGGCTGGAGAGACCAACTTACAGAACTTTAACCATGAAGTTTCACGGCTTTTGTCTTACTTTTCTAGTTCTATCCAGTAGAAAATAACAGTATGAAAAATGGGACACCATGCTGCATTTCAAATAGCCTTCTGCTAATTAGAAAATTACCCTGTATCATCATAAGGGCTGCCAGCATTGTTTTAATATGGCTCTGCTAATATACTGAAGGCCCTAATTTAAAAATCTTGTATCTTGGCTGCTAAAATCACTGCAGGCTGAATCTTGTCATACAGGAGGAGATTTTGTTTTTCAGTCCTGGGCATGGAACGTAATTGGTGTCAGTTTTAAATGCCTGGAATGTGTATGTGTGTTTAGAGGGGTGGGAGGGTGGAGAGACAAAACAATTGTCTTTAAATGCCTTCTTCTTAGCACACCTTAACTGTGATCCCAGATCAGAATCTAGTTCTCTTGAGAATGAAGACTGCTTTGACATGTCAGTAAGGAAAATCTCAAGTAACTCAAAAATTTCTCCTACAGGATTTAGTTAAAATATATATTTATGTTAGATTTAAACAAAGGAATTTCTACTGTATGTTTACAAGTGTCTGTTAAAATTTTTTGTTGTTGTTTAAATAAAATCTCTTAATAAGAATGAGCAAAATGTGTGGATCCAGTTATATAAACACAGGTTCACATGCATATCAGCAAATTTTATGTAATACATAGAAATATACAGTACATCCACTTTGATATCAAAATTGAATACCTATGGTCTTACTTTAGAAAAATGCTAGGAATATCAGACTTAAATTCTTACTTCCAGTCTTAATTACGACTTGGTATTATTTTTATATTCTTCCCTATTTCAACTATCAAACAGTAAAAGCTTTCATTTGTCTTACATATCAGTGTCTTATACCACAGTGTCAAGGCCAAATACCAAAAAGTCATGGCACGAAAAAAAATACCTTTCAGCCTGAACCTTGAAATATCAGGCTTCACTTTATCTGTTTAGGGTATTATTTTAATGTAAATTGTTACATGCATATGATATTACTCAAGGGAAGAGATATTCATAAATAGCTATATTTCTGAGATTTAACTCAGAAAATTAGTTTTGGTCTTTTATTTTATCTTCTTTTGCTAGCTGTACTTTCAAAATAGTTTCTCTTTTAGGCAACTTCTAGTTCAACTAAAAGTGATTATACCCTTGAGTTATTCTTATTTAAATTACAGGCCCATAAGCATTGCTTTTCATCCTTGGCAAAAATTAAAAAGTATCAACTTAAAATGTAAAAGCATCTCTATCTAAGAAACAAGTTTAATAGTTTACAGTATGTGGCAATTTGAGTGTGATGACTACTTCCAAGCTCTGTAAGCATTCATTAGCTTAGTTTCCTCCCGTTAGCTTGCAATAAAAATAATAATATTTGCCATTTAGTAGGGGCTTTTCACCCTCAAAGTGCTTTACAGCCATCAAGTGGTTTATTTATTAACAATCTATGTTTCTGCTTAATAAACTAGGTTTCTGTTTACAATCAAAGGGAAAATGAGAAAGTGTTCTGCTTACAATAAGTAAAAGAGTTGCTAACAGACTATCAAATTATGTATTTATTTTGCCCTACCCATTATTTTAAAATAACTTTCTCTTAGCCAATTAAAAATTTCAAGGTCCTAGGCAATGAAATAAAGCAGTCTGTTTCATGTCTGTTTTTCTAGTTTGAAAGGAAGTAGGTAATTTTCAAAGTTTTTACCCCCTCAATTTATTTATGCAAAAGGAAACTTGGTTTCAGATACTACAGATTAGACACCAAAGAGATTTATCTATTTTCATTTGTGTTTATAAGAACATAGCAGATCCATGCTAGAGGTAAGGAAGCCTCTGGAACCCCTAGGGTATCAGCTTAAAGGCCCTGGGTTCTATTCCCACCTGAGTGGGAACCGTAAGCTAATATTTTAAAGACCTAAGGCCTCCAGGACATTTGAATTTTGCTTCTTGGGCTCTGGCTTTAGGGCAGTGGTTGGATGTGGGCAGGGGTTAGCCTGGCCCCAAGATAGGTAACCTCTACAGAAGAAATCGCATAAACTGGCATGGGGGGTGGAGCTTAGATGACACCTATAGACTCAGAAATAAGGCCACTTCCTATAAAACCCCACACTGTTTTTCAAATTGACCTTCTCCATCCATGATATTCTGTTCCCTGAAAACTAATGCTTAGTTGAAACTACTTATGATTCTATTTTGACTTTACCATCCAGAGTTCTCATGAGGAACATTTGAAATGTTGCAGGTTTTTGGAGATTTCTTTGAAGCAGCACAGAATAAAAGGAAGATAGAAACTGGTTTACACAGAAGTTTAAAATGGCTCATTGTCCTGCAACTTAAATACATAAATACAGGAAGCATCAGAAAGCTTCAACACATTAGGAAACTGTTCCAGTCATGCCCTGTACTATCTTTTAAGGCTTATAGGTAATTATGATAATAAGAATGTTACCACACCAGGCGCAGTGGCTCACTCCTGTAATCCCAACACTTTGGGAGGCTGAGGGAGGTGGGTCACATGAGGTCAGGAGTTCAAGACCAGCCTGGCCAATAGGGCAAAACCCTGTCTCTACTAAAAATACAAAAAATTACCTGGGTATGGTGGCACACACCTGTGGTCCCAGCTACTCAGGAGGCTGAGGCATGAGAATCACTTGAACCCAGGAGGTGGAGGCTGCAGTGAGCCGAGACTGCACCACTGCACTCCAGTCTGGGTGACAGAATGAGACTCTGTCTCTAAAAAAAGAAAAAAAAAAAATCACCACACATATTACCTTATGTGTGGTGATACTTTATAATCTTTACATTATTTATATACATATATTTTTCCATTTAAGCATACTTCCTTTTCACATTGATTTCGGCTTGTTTGCTCTTTAATATTTTTTGTTGTTTTTCTTCTAACTGATAAGAACGGGGTAGGGTAAACATCACCCTAGCATGTTTGCACAATGCTGCCTTGTTATAATTAAGTGTATTTTTCAAAGGTCTCTAAACCAGTCGTAGAAAGTTGCTCAGAGCTAAGCTTGGAATGTTAAAGTCTGATCTTGCAAGCGAATTCTCTCAAACACCATAATAACCTGAATTTTGGGCATTTAAAAATAGGCACACATGAAACATAAACTCTCCAAGAGGATTTCTGTTTTACAAAATGATTTGGTGTGCCTCCCACTCCTTATTTATGCGAAGAATAGATGTGTTCAAAGTTAATTTTGGTCTTTTTAATGGTTGAACAGAAGCCCTGGAGGCAGAAATAGGACTTGTGATTCACCTTCAGTTTAAAAGCGCTAATTTCTGCCTTCTGGGTGCCTTTATAACAACTTGTCCCCATCTTTGGCATCAAAAAGCAACTTTCGAGTGAGAGGGGAGGAAAGGATAGAGGGAGCCAGCCCCCTCTCCCAGGATACAAGCCTCCCTTCTGACGCCGTCTGCGAAGGAGGCTGAGAGAAACAATTTGCAAAATATCCACAGGCGGGACAGAGGTGGAGACGCACCAGCATTTAACAGCTCCTTCTGAGAACACCCACTGAGGTCTGTCTCCTCCCACGGAGGGCCTTAACTCACCTTTACCATCCCTGTAGAAACAGAAGACTAAGTAGGTAAGGGGACCCACCTCTCTCTCTATAAAAAGCCATTGCTGCCTCATCCCTTATCTCTTTCCAAAGACAGCAGTCATAAAATAGCATTGCAAAGTTGGGCAGGAATGGGAACAAAATTGCAATTCAATTGCTTTTTTTTGTTTTGTAAAATAATGGCAATAAATTAAATAATCAAAATATTTAGCTCTACCAGCTGGCTTCTGCCACTTGTTCAGTGACTTCTTTTCATGAGAAAGGTTGCTTTACATACCAATAGGTGTTTTAAAAATTATCTCAATGTGTATTTAAACGTGCTGCACCATGAAGGTCTTCTGGTTTTTTTCAGTTGAAATTAATATTTGCTAATAAAAGAACTGTCAGGTCTTTGAAGTAAACATTCATTGATGTACCCAAAAGAAAAGAACGTTGCCAGTTTTTATTTGCTTGGTGTCCCTCTGCCAGAGTCAGTCAGTTACCCAGCAAAGCTGCAGCTCTGGCCACAGCTGGACATCAAGCTCAAGATATGATGAAGAGCCACCTCCTTGAACAAGGAACATAGAATATTGAATTAATTCATTTCACAAGCCCTGTATGCTCCTGGCAAAAACAAAGACACTGTGTGGGCTGGATTTTGCATTTACTCATAAAGTTTAAGGTGTTGGCTATAAGAATGACTGTCAAAAGGCGATTGCAGCATAACCCATGAGAATAAAGGGGGGAGACTCCGGAGGAAAAACTCAATCTCACACCTACTAAATTTTCATACCTATTTCAGGCATAAATGGATTCTAAAATTTTGTGGCTTTAAAAAAAAAAAAAGTTCTGTGAATGCAGCAGAAACTGCAACATTGAAACATTTCAGTGTGGAGATCTGGAAGCACAGATTGGATTTTGGAGCTGACCTGGGCATGTTTATGATCACAGTCTAAATCAAACATCACAGACCGGATTATCAGCCAGGAGCAGCGCCCCTGAAGGTCCCTGTGTTCTGCCATGCAACAGCTTTGCCTGCACCTCGAGTTCTCTTCTCAGGCCTTCTCTTCTGCCTTTGCATTCCTACCTCAGGAAGACCCATACAATAATTGAAAAAACTGAGATTTTGTAATACTTTTCAAGGATTACCAAGTCAATTACTGAGAGGGAGAAAAATAAAAAGGAAACAGTTGAGCATCGCATGCTAGGGCACATTCAATTCAAACAGCTCCCAGGGAGTTAAAATTCTCTCTATATGATGAACAGTGTGTGCTTACATGTCACTGGCAAGCCCACAGCAGTTTAAGGTAATATTTTGGTCAGCAGGTGTAGACCCCAAATGAACAGTGGTTTAAGACCTGGATTGCAAGAGGCAGGCATGTGCTGAAATTAGAAAAGCATTCTCAGGCTATTATTTAACATTCTACATATGTGAGATACAGAATCAAAGAATGAGAATTATCTTAAAATCCCTGCTAAAGCAGGGCCTGCTTTCTCAAGGCAATCTCAAGCTTTAGTAGTTCAGACAGATTCTCTAGCTGACAATTAATATTAATGGGTAGATTTCACAATGTGGCATTATCACACGGGAGATGGGTGGGCACACCATCTGGGTTTTGGCAGGTATTAGATGTAATCAAAGGGATTACTTGGCTCAGGGAGAAATAGAAAACCTTGGGTTTGTTTAGTCTCTTTCCTCTTTTGTTTGGACGCAGCTCTAGGTGTGCTTAACTATTTTCCCCCTTGTTCTTTATTTGTGGTCGGGAACATCTCCAGGGGAAAACACAAAAACAAAAAGAGATGGATGGACAGCCCGCAACGATAGCTTGGATATGGAATCCTGGCCCATTTTCCCTTCTTACATAAAACTCACCAAAAATTTATTGAATGCCTACTAAGGGCAAGGAGCCTTGCCAGGACATCTCAGCTGTAGGGCAATAAGATGTCAGCACTCACAGGTCTATTTCTGGATGCTTTAGAATAGGTAAAATGGTATGCTGAATCTCCAAGGAGAATATAATATTTCTTGGTCTATCTTTGCCCCTTGCCCACCATGTACCTCTACACACACACACACACACACACACACACACACACACACACAAATGTTACCTGCAAGATTAAAAGGTGGATGCTAAAAGGTAGCATCCACCTCAGATTTTAGAAAACAGTCACATAATTGAATTGCGTATTGGAAAGATTCAATACACTAGACCAAGGAACCTACAAGAAGGTATACGTGCTTATTTTCAATAAAAATAAATGGAAGTCACTGATTGGTTTACATTCTTGGAGGAGATAGGTGACAAGGCATTCCTGAGGTACCAGAACCCTGATGATTGCTGCTGCAGGTAACTTGTGAATTTTATGTTCAACTTTTGCTCTGATGATGAGTGAGAAGTTGGCTTGCCACCAAGAAATTTCAACTCATGAGAAAAACACTTCTAATCCCCCAGTTTCCCTACCCAGGACTGTCTTGCATCCCACAGATAAACACCACCCTAACACACAACGATACTGCCATTGTTTCATATTTATCACATGCCCAGAGAAAACAGCAGTAACATAACCTCACGCTGGATGGTCAAGCTTGTGCAGACACCGGCCCTCCTCCACGCCTCCTCCTGAGCACACAAGACCGCAAAAGATCCCAGGTTCCGTTAAAATTGTTTCTGGTGGAATGATCTTGTCCCAAGAACCCAAGGTGTGGGATATATATACTTAGCCACTTAATAGATGACAGTGATTAGCCCCGAACTTTCTGTAACGATAGATCAAAGATTGAGCAGTCCCATTAGCATTGTAAGGACCTATTTCATCTTTACCTTCTTTCTCATGCTACATTACTCCACACGCAGGGCACCCCCTAACCATCTCCCCAAACAGACAAAATAAACTCAGCTGGCACCACTTTTTCTTTCCCAGCCCACCCCCCACACCTAGTTCCAGGATCTTTTAGGGTGGAACAGGCACATGCTCCATGCCTTATGGGAATCTTTATAAAATTTTACGGTCAACAACTTAACTACATATTCAAGTGCTCAGATCAACTTGAGCCCTTAAAACTGCAGGGCCCACTACAAAACCCACTAGCCACATGTGACTACCTAAATTCAAGTTTATTAAAATTAAATACACTTTAAAATTCAGTTCTTCAGCCACACATCAAACGATCCACGGCCACGTGTGGCTAGTGGCCACCATATTGGCCAGTGGAGACAGAACATTTGCATCATCCCAGTAAACTCTACTGGACTGCGGGACTAGAGGGTGCCAGGACACGAGAGGAGAGAAGTTTTCCTGGACCCCTGCAGAGCTGCGCTTGGAACAGCCAGGCCCAAACAGCTCACGAGTTTGCAGTCAACCTAAAGGGGTGTCTCCTCTGCACCCGGGACACCCAGGCCCTATAGCCTTTCAAATAGAGAATCAGGGCAGTGCTGCAAAACCTCCACAGTGCGGAATTCCGGGCTAATTCTTTACAGAGGTATGGAAGAGGACGAAAGCTTCCTGGGCAGGCCTTTGGGGTCGTCCCCACGCAGGCGCTTGTAGCCACCCCAGCGCGCGCCCGCCGAGCTTTGGGCGGTGAGAGCCGAGACCGGAGTCGGGTGAATGCCTGGTCAGAGCCGCCCGCGCCCCGCGTCCTCTCTCCTTTTCCTTTAGCACAAGGGCGAGCAGCGCAGGACAAAGACTCGGGCGGCAGCTGCCCGGTTCCGCGCGCAGGAGCGGCCTCGGCCACCCGGGGCGCGGGCCGCCTCCACCGCCCCGCGGGGGAGGCCCAGCGTCCGCCTTTGTCTGTGCCGCCAATGTGGGCCGGGTCTGCAGGAAGCGGGCGCCATCGTGCGGCCTGAGCTGGACACTGCGCCCCCAGAGGCGCGGAGGCGCGAACCGCCAAGCGTGGCTCCAAGCTCCGCGGGAACGTTCGTTGGTGTCATCGTGGCCGCTACTGCTTGTACTGTTGCGGTGAGTTCTCTTTTGTATACTAAGTGCTATGTGAACACAGAACCACTTTTAATAAAGGCAACTGAGCCGGCGCCAGCAGAAAAAGTAGAAGAAGGTGGACAGACTTGTCTATGTACAATGAATAAAAATACCATGATCAAGAATATTTGGTGACGTAGCTGCGTGGAATATATCTGGAACGTCACAAAATAAAGTGGTTACCGTACCTGCCCTGGTGACCTAGGAGAGTAGCTCATGACTTGCTTGACTTTTGTACCACGTGCACATATTACCTACTCAAAACCAAAGCATTTAACAACTTAAAGATATATTTAATAAAATGTATCGGCCAGGCGTCTGGCTCAGCCTGTAATCCCAACACTTTGGGAGGCCGAGGCAGGAGGAGGAGATCAGCCTAGCCAACATGACGAAACCCCGTCTCTACTAAAAATACAAAAATTAGCCTGGCATGGTGGCAAACGCCTTTAATCCCAGCTACTCGGGAGGCTGAGACACTAGAATCTCTTGAATCCGGGAGGTGGAAGTTGCAGTGAGCTGAGATTGCACCACTGCACTCCAGCCTGAGCAACAGAGTGAGACTCCATTTCAAAAAAAAAAAGTCTGCGGTATGTACCATATGCAAATGTTGCTGGAGCCAAAGGTAAGTAAATGCCAAGTCCCTGCCTTCTGGGGACCCTGAGTACATGAACAACCCACAAGTCACAGAAACGAAATTAAACCATGTTTCAAAGGATGCTTGGTCAGGAAGAGGGTTTTTTGTTTTGTTTTGTAATTTTGTTTTTAGCTTGAATGACCCAGTTCAGCAGGTGAGGCTTTTGCAGTCTCAGTGAGGACAGAAAATGTCTTCGTTGTCCTGACTCCGTTGGCCAAACTCTTCTTACCATAGAATAAATTCCTCTTACTATGTTTGTCTCAGAAAATGCTCACCCCGGAAAGATAACACAAAAGTAGCCATTTACCCTCTGGCTTATTTTAGAAGCCATGGGTAGAGTTGAAGCTCTCAGAAATGATGCTCTGTCTCCTTCCAACCCAATCTTCTCTCCTAAACACTCCACCCCATCCTCTAGCCTAAGTCCAAAGTATTCCAACAAATTTAACCTAGAGCCATGTACCAAGTTAGAATTCATTACATTTAAGCTACTTCCAATCACCAGAGCCTTGATTCTGTGGCGTATCTGCAGAGGTGGGCCTTGTTGTGGATGGCCCCCCAGAGCATTTAAATCTGGCCAAGGAGCCAAGGTAAATGCACTGAACCAGTGGAGCTCTTCCAGGCAGGGACAGCACTATCATCCTTTTTGTGATCTCCTCCCAACGCCTCCATCAAAGCCTGGTAGAGTACCTGGCACTGTATTAAACTGAACCCTAAACTTGCTATTTATTTACCCTGGAAGTTCTCTGCAGAGTCACAGAAAATGTTGAGGCAGAAAGCTCAGCACTCCTGAGGTTCAGCTGGAAGGAGTATAGGCAGCAGGGCTGCCTTAGGTGCTTAGAGAGTCTCTCCTGATGATAAAGTAGATGTAATCTGCATGCCAAATGGAAAAAGCTAGAGTCCTAACAGCAGGGAGAGCAAAGGGCTGGGAAAGCCTCCCCCAAGAGGAGAAAATTTAACTCAGCTGGGAAAACATGGCTTTGGCCTAAGAAGGGAATGTGTGTATTCATGTGTGTGCACATGTGTGTGACAGCATGCACATGTGTGTGAACATGCACACGTGTATGTGGCTGGGTCTGTGCAGTGAGCATTCGAGAACCGTGTTTCACCTGCCTGCTTGGAGCAGAGCATCTGATTTAGGGATCAGGAGAGCAGAGGAGAGAGAGCTTATTGAGTCACAACCTTTTTTTTTTTTTTTTTTTTTTTTTTTTTGCCATTTCCCAGACACAAAACTGGACCCTTGAGGACTAATTTATAAACAATAACTTCCAAAAATGCAAGACCTAACCCCAGTCCCTATCCTAGATCTCTGATGAACCTCTGAGGCATGAACAGGAGGGGCCTGGCCGGGCAGCAAGAACATTAGTAGCATTTCCCTAGCAGTGGGGAAGGCAGTAGAGATGTATCTCAGACTTGCACGAGGCATGAGGTGGGTTAGCCGGTTTTCCTATTTTCTGTAGAATCAGGGCAGATGCATCCTTCCATGTCCTCTGCTTCTGCCATGAGTTCTGTCTTGGACCTGCCTTGATTGTCCAGGATCCTGCTTCTGATGGGGTAGACAAAAGACATCAGGAACAGTAAGGAGCCTACTTCTTGGGAAAATCTGCTCAGCCAACTGGAATGTACTTAGAATCTAAACTGCCCACTTGGGAAGGGGGACTAAGTCAACTTGTCGTGTCCATTTATTGAGTACCCATCGGCATCCTGCACCATGCTGGGCACTTTCAGGCAGGGTAGCATCTTCCATTTTATCTTATTGGAATTTCTGTGACCCAGTGAGGGTGGCAATGAACCCAACTCCCTCTGTAACTCCAGAGAAGACAGGATGTCCACAGTACAATCCGTGTTTGGATGGACAGTGTCCTTGCCAGCTGCTTGCCAGTCAGGCCTTAGGCCTTGGTAAGCAAGTAGATGCCTCTTGCCTCAGCTGAGGCTTATTGGCCATGTCAGGAGCCAGAGACATCCTCTAGTTCCTTAACCACCCCCTATACCACCTTCCCTTCTCTCCCCTCAAAAGAGAAGATTGGCGCCATTGGCTCCTTGAGGAAGACTTTGGCCTCCACGTGCGTGTGTGCTGTGTGTGTGTATTTGTGTGTGTGTGTATGTGTGTCTTCCCAGTGGGGAAGCCCTTTGCACTCTCGATGGAGATCCATGAAGCTTCTCAGCCTTGCCTTGGGCTCCCCCTGGGCTCCTGGCTCGCGGGAGACAGAGGTTGGTGAGAATTAATTGTGAAGTGCATTGAGAGGCACAAATGAAAACCAGTCCCGCGGCGGAGAGATTATTACTGTTGGCAATTTGGGTTTTCTAAAATAGCTCTTAGGATATGACTGTGGCAGCCCAAACCCCAGAGGTGAGCTCAAGGCTGATAGATTTTCAGAGCAGCCCCATTTTGCTCCAGTCTCCGGCTTCCCTTCCCTCCAGGGCGGGGGTGAGCAAGGCAGAGTGGGTCGTGAGCTGGGGAGCACTGTCCCCTCCAAAGGCTGCTGATGGGAGGGCAGCTGAAGGCTGACCCCACGTTCTTGAAAGAAGGTCCCCAGACTTCCCGGCATAATTTCCTTCTCACTTCACTGTTCTCTTCCCTGTCTGAAATGGCAGGTGACCTACGAGGGAGCGGTGTGCAAATTGATTTGGAGGCGATCAATGGCTCGGGGCGCGGCCCCGGCTCGCTGCCGTGTCACTGATCCTCTCCAAATCGATTCACACACCATTCCTCCTCAGCACACCTGCCATGTCAGATGGAGAGGGACGCATGAAGTGAGAAGAAAATTACGTGTTCGTTAGGCCGCCGCCACCTCCTCCGCTGCCGCCTCTCCTGTCCCAGCTCCCCACCACGTTCCAGTCCACTACCGCTTGCCTCGCGAGACTGGGGAGCCCTTTTCCATGCACGTGGAGAAAGAACCCAGAGGGTGATGGAGCTGCAAATACTCTTGCACCGACACCACCACACTGACAGCCTCTAACTCAGGCAACTAAAAGTTGGCCCTCTCCATAACACATGGCTCCCAGAGCTTCTTACTCATTTACTCTCTTCAAATTCCATTGGGGACCAGCTTATAAACAGTCAACTTCCTTGATGGGCCCAGGGTCACTTGATATTTGAATTTCATTAATTTGAATTAATCCACCCATCCATCCCTCCACCCACCCTGTCATTCAACAAGAAGTCAACTCTGTGGAATCCCCACTGGGTGTCCAGCAGTGACCACAGCTCAGTCCTGACCCTCAACATCATGAGTCATGACCAGGACAATCTACTTTGGAGAAGACAAAGTATGCTCACAGGAACAGAAGCAAGGAATTAAATTCACAGAAAGAGTTCTTTAGCTATTTAAGACAGAACTTATTACAGTGGTCAGTCCACTAATCACTCATTACTAGTCGGCTAGGGGCTGAGACGGTGGCACCAGAAGGTGAATACACTGAGACGCTAAGTTTTTTCACAGTAAGACTTTCTCAATGAAGGAAGCAGTGCATTTTACGTTCTGGTGCAAGCACCTCCTGGACTGGCATGTTGAGGCAGGCACGGCTTATCTATTAGTCACAGTGGGCACAGTGCCCAAGCCCCAGGATACACTTAGGGGTTGTGGTAGCCGAATAATGCCCCAACTCCCACTAAAGATATCTACATTCCATTCCCAGAAACCATGGACATTACATAGCAAAAGAGATTTTGCAGATGTGATTAAATTAGGGATCTTGAGATTGGGGAGGTTATCCTGGATTATTTGGATGGGCCTAAAGTAAACACAAGGGTCCTTTTAAAAGAGAGGCAAGGAGTCAGAGAAACAAATGTGATGACAGAAGCAGAATTCAGAGAGTCAGAGAGAGATTTGAAGATGTGAATCTGCTGGCTCTGAAGAGTCCACAAACAAAGCAATATGAGCATCTTCTAGAAGCTCAGAAAGGCAGAAGCATTCCCACTTTGTGCCTCCAGACAGAACCAGACCTGCCAAAACGTTGATTTCATTCCAGTGAGACTTCCAATCTCCAGAACTATAAGATCATGAATTTGTATTGTTTGAAGCTGCTAAATTTGTGGTAATTTGGTACAGCAGCAATAGGAAACTAACACAGGGGTCAACAAAAAAATGTTTTATTTTCTTTTCAGAAGAAAAATAAATACATTTTTAGGTCAAAGAAAATGTTCTACCATAAAATCCTAATACATTTCTCTTTATACCGATGCAGTTATAAAATAGAATTTTTGATTTTTTTATGCTGGGTGGGGCCCACAGAAACAAGGTACCAAGGGTCCGTAGAAGTCCCCATGTAACCATGCTTTGAGTAGCAGTGATCACAAGCAACCCTCTCCCCACAAAATTCTAGAAGGATAAAAAAGTACACATCTGATGTATAACGGAACAACCCATTTGACCCCCAGTCGTAACACAGCCATTCTGTAAATCCTTCAAAAACCAGCATTTTCAAACAGAAGTTAAGTGTGCTAAATTCATTTGCCAAAGTACATCCAAGTGACTTATTTAGAATAAGGGAGGGTGGGTCTGCTTCCTTCTGTCTCATACAGTCTTCAGTTACACAGAAATGGTTTCCCTCAAGATTAGAGGTGTTTCCTATTTATAACTGAGGATTCCTTTTCTCTGAAAAGCTCCCTGGAAGATTTCTGGACGACTTGGAAACCAAATAAACTAAAAGTTTTTAACAATCTTTTAATCCTGCTTTTGTGTCTCTTGAGCCACTGAAATCAAGATTCTTCCACAGGCAGAGAACCAAAGTGATTCCTCTCAGCAAACTCTTTGACTTACTGTCCAGGTTCTGACACATTCCTCTGCCAACAGCAAATAAGTGAGAATGCTTCCAATGAGCAGTGGCATCTCTTCTCATTTGTAAAAGGGAGTGTCAGACTGAAAATAGTGGCCAACTGTTTTAACCCAAAAAGCAAGAATTTCGGGCCAACTGCAGCCAAGTGGGCTATTCTTAGCTATGCATAGGAGACTGGGAGGTCTCTCTGTGGGTTGTGGGTAGATGGTTCAGGGTTTGTGACTTTTAAATTGCTATTGAAAATGTTTAAAGATGAACAAGCCCCTGCAGATCACATTCATCATGGACACTTCAATTCTATCAGACCTTCATGGCCCTTCTCAAACATCAACTGGTTTTTGAGGTTTCCCACCAATAACTCAGGAATCAATTTGGAATGATTCTTTCCACTCGTGGTCACCCATGACCCTTTTGATCAGTACTGTATTTATACTTGGATGACATCCTAAGTGGCACTTGGATATTACTTTTGCAGAGTCCTGACACGGTCTTCATCCACCTTGAGTTTTCAGAAGTATTTGAGGTTACCGCTTCTTCCTCCTTTTGTTTCTAGACCTCTGTAACACATACTTGCCTAGTTTTTCTCACACGTCTCTGGACTTTTAAAATTCTTTACTGATTTCTTGTTCTCTAACAAATCTCTAAATGTTGAAGTACTCTAGGGTGCTGTTTTTTGTTCTTTTCATTCTCTGTCCACCTCTCTCCCTAGATGATCTTATATGGTTCCATGATTTTATGAACCATGGCTTTATCATAACTGCCAAATGCTACCCACAGCCTGAACCTCTTCTCTGAATTCTGAACTCATATTTCCAACCATTCACTCAACAGCTCCACGTGGATGTTGTGGCGGATTTGTAATGTGTCAGCTTGGCTAGACTAAACTACATTTTTCAGCACTCCCTTTCTTATATGCATGCTTCTTGGCTTAAAATGGGGTTATATCCTGATAAACCCATTGCAAGTATCATAAATCAAAAATGCGTCTAATATACCTAACATATAGCTACATACACCTACATCATAGTTTAGCCTAGCCTAACTTACATGTGCTCAGAACACTTATGTTAGCCTACTTACTTATTTATATATTTTTTAAAGACAAGGTCTTGCTCTTTTGCCCTTGCTGGAATGCAGTGGCATGATCAAAGCTCACACTGCAGCCTTGAACTCCTGGGCTCAAGCAATCCTCTTATCCTAGCCTCCTGAATATCTAGAACTACAGGCACCAGCTACCACACCTGGCTTCTTTCTTTCTTTCTTTCTTTCTTTCTTTCTTTCTTTCTTTCTTTCTTTCTTTCTTTCTTTCTTTCTTTGTTGTAGAAACAAGGTGTGACTTTTTTGCTCAGGCTGGTCTCAAACTTCTGGCTTCAAGCAATCCTGCAGCCTTAGACTCCCGAAGTGCTGGAATTATAGACGTGAGCCATCGTGCCCAACCTACGTTAGCTTATAGCTGGCAAAATCATCTAACACAAAGCCTCTTTTATAATAATGTGTTGAATTTCTCATGTAATTTATTGAATACCATACTGAAAGTGAAAAACAGAATGGTTATATGGGTACTCTAAGTATTTCCTACTCAATATGTATTGCTTTCACACCATCATAAAGTCAAAAATCATAAGGAATTCTGCGTTCTGAATGGGCTGGCAACTTTTTTTAATAGAGTAAAATAAAACTCGTAAGTCAAACCATCAGACGTCAGGGACCATCTGCATATTTTTAGTTAGGATGGGATACAAAGGTGATTCCTGGGAGATTTTGGAAGGTGGAACAAAAGCAGCATCCACTTTATAGCTCACAGATATTATGGCTGATCTACTGACTCACTTCATTGGTGTGAAGCAGCAGTTGGGCCTACAACTGCACTATCTTCCCTGGGATCTTTCTTCAGCTTTTCTGACTCTTGAATCTGGTGTGTGTGTTTAGATCCAGGACAAAGGGCCCCAGCTTCTGCAGGATATATCTATCTAAGGGTTTTATAAACATATATATATATATATGCACATACTATATATATATGCACATACATATATATACACACATACATATATATATGTTCTAGTGGTTCAACTTCTCTGGTTGAATTTTTTTTTTTTTTTTTTTTTTTTTTTTTTTGAGGCAGAGTCTCACTCTGTCACCGGGGCTGGAGTGCAGTGGCCGGATCTCAGCTCACTGCAAGCTCCGCCTCCCGGGTTTACGCCATTCTCCTGCCTCAGCCTCCCGAGTAGCTGGGACCACAGGCGCCCGCCAGTTCGCCCGGCTAGTTTTGTATTTTAGTAGAGACGGGGTTTCATCGTGTTAGCCAGGATGGTCTCGATTTCCTGACCTCGTGATCCGCCCGTCTCGGCCTCCCAAAGTGCTGGGATTACAGGCTTGAGCCACCGCGCCCGGCTCTGGTTGAATTCTTGAACTCTGAGAGATACTGATTTCTAAAAGGCATATCAAGCTGGGTGTGTGGCTCACACCTGTAATCCCAGCACTTTGGGAGGCCGAAGTGGGCAGATCATCTGAGGTCAGGAGTTTAAGACCAACCTGGCCAACGTGGTGAAACCCCTTCTCTACTAAAAATATAAAAATTAGCCAGGCGCAGTGGCTTATGTCTGTAATCCCAGCTAGTCGGGAGGCTGAGGCACAAGAATCACTTAAACCCGGGAGGCAGAGGTTGCGGTGAGCCGAGATCCCACCACTGCACTACAGCCTCGGCAACAGAGCGAGACTCTATCTCAAAAAATAAATAAATAAATAAATAATAATAATAATAAGATAAAAGGCATCTCAAACATCCAGTGGCCCAAACAGAATTGTTCCATGGCTGCTCCCTAATCTGCTCCCCAAAGTTCTCCCCATCTCTGTAAATGACAGAAGGGAAACTGCAAGTTAATTCACCAATTGGTCCTGTTAGTTCTATCTCCAAACTACATTACCAGGGTAACTGCCTCTTGCCACCTCTACTGCTAAAATTTTTATTCCAGCTACCACCATCTCTTACCTGGGTGACTGCAACAGTCTGTCAGCTACATGCACAGTTTCCCCTCTTGCCCTATTTACAGCAGCCTATCCTTCACACAGTAACCAGAAAATCTCTCTGGATCTTAAATCCGAACCCTTCCTTTCCCCTCCTTAAAACCTTCAATACCAGGCCACACGTGGTGGCTCATACCTGTAATCTCAACACTTTGGGAGACCAAGGCAGGCAGACCACTTGAAACCAGGAGTTTGAGACCAGCCTGGACAACATTGTGTTGCCCAGCTCTACAAAAAATACAAAAATTATCCAAGATTGGTGGTGCACACCTGCAGTTCTAGCTACTTGGGAGGCTGAAGTGAGAGGATCCCTTGAGCCCTAGAGGCTCAAGTCCAGCCTGGGCAATGGGGTGAGATTCTGTCTCAAAAAAAAAAAAAAAAAAAAAAAAAAAGAAACATTCAATATCTTCCCACTACAATCAAAATATAAATCCAGAGTCCTCTAAGGTCCTATATATTTTGACCCCTCATGCTCCTTAGGCCTCATTTCCCTGCACTGTCCCATTTATTCTCTATCTTTAGGCACACGCACTCTCAGACATGCCTGTTCACACCTTGGAGCCTTGGCAGCAGCTGTTCCTCCTGCTTGAAATGCCCTTTCCTCAGGACCTCACGTGGCTCCCTCCTCACTGTTTAGACCTCAACTTAAATGTCACCTCCACAAAGTTCCTCTCCACTCTCACTTTCTCAGTTATCTGAGTAAGGTTTCTACCACATTACTCTAATTTGTCTTTTTCATAGGACCTCATTGTACATGAAATTATCTTATTGATGTATTACCATTTTGTGTTTCTGGAATGTCACCTCTGTGGAATGTAAGATCTTTGAAGGCTGGCAATCTGTCTGGTTCACTGCTATTCTCCAGGAGCAAGAAAGTGTTCTTGCAGGGATTAGAAGCATAATAAGTACCTTTGACTATTTCTTATATTGTTCCCTAACTAACTGGTTCAATCTTTTAACCTTTCCAGTGATAGTTTACACACCTTGGAAATAAAAACCATTTTCAGGAAAGGGAGACCTTACAACTGACACCACAGAAAGACAAAGAATCATTAGAGACTATTCCAAACAACTATACACCAACAAATTTGAAAATCTAGAATGAACTGATACATTCCTGGATACATACAACTGACCAAGATTGAACCATGAAGAAATGGAAAACCTCAACACGCCAATAATAAGTAACCAGATTGAAGCTTCCCATCAAAAAAAAATCCCAGGACCTGATGACTTCACTGCTGAATTCTACCAAACATTTAAAGAACTAACACCAATTTTACTCAAACTCTTCAGAAAAATTGAAGAGAAGGGAATACTTCCAAACTCATCCTACAAGGCCAGCATTTTCCTCCTACCAAAGCCAGGCAAGGACATGATGAATAAAGAAAACTACAGGCCAATATTACCAACGAACAAAGGTGTAAAAACCCTCAACAAAATAGCAGCAAACCAAATTCTACAACACATTAAAAAGATTATTCACCATGATCAGGTGGTATTCATCTCAGGGATGCAAAGATGATTCAACATATACAAATTAATACATGATACATCACATTAACAGAACCAAAAACAAAATTCATATGATCAATTCAATAGACACTGAAAAAGCATTCCATAAAATTAAAATGTTAAAACCCTCAAAAAACTGGATAGAGGAGGAACATATCTCAAAATAATAAAGGCCATATATGACAAACCCACAGCTAACATCATACCGAATGGGGAAAAATTGGAAGCCTTTCCTTCAAGATCTGGAAAAAGACAAGGATGCCCACTTTCGCCACTTTTATTCAACATAATACTGGAAGTCTTGGCCAGAGCAATTAGGCAAGAGAAAAAAAGAAAGGGCATCCAAATTAAAAAGAAAGAAGTCAAATTAGCCTTTTCACAGACAACATGATCTTATACTTAGAAATGCCTAAAGACTCCACCAAAAAATTGTTAGAACTGATCAATGGATTCAATAAAGTTGCAGGATATAAAATAAACATACAAAAGTCAGCAGTATTTATACGTACCAACAGCAAACAATTTGAAAAAGAAATCAAGAAAGCAATTTCATCTGCAATAGCTACAAAAAATACTTATGAATAAATTTGACCAAAGAAGAGAAAGCTGTGTACAAGCAAAATTACAAAACACGGTTGAAAGAAATTGAAGAGGACACACACAAAAAAGAAAGATATATTCCATGCTCATGGATTAGAATTAATGCCATTAAAATGACATTACTTCACTAAAACACATTTACAGATTCAATGTAATCCCTATGCAAACATACAAATATATTCCTTCACAGAAATAGAAAAAAGAAAATCCTAAAAGTAGCATGGACGCATAAAGACCAGCAAATAGCCAACAAAAAAAAAAAAAAAAATCCCTGAACAAAAAGAACAAAGCTGGGACGACATCAAATTATCTGACTTGGCCGGGCGCGGTGGCTCAAGTCTGTAATTGCGCCAGCAGCCAGCTTGGGAGGCCGAGACACGGCGGCATCACGAGGTCAAGGAGATGCAGCCCCAGCCGGTACGGCCTGGCTAGCAGCGGTGAAAGCCGGCGCGTCTGCGTTATAAAATACAAAAAAACTAGGGGCGGGCGAGGTTGCGGCGGGCCGCTGTAGTGCCCAGCTACTCGGGGGCTGTAGGCCCCAGGAGAATGGCGTGAAGCCCGGGAGCGGAGGGCTTGCAGTGAGGGGGCTGAGATGCTGGCGCACTGGCACTTCGCAGCGCTGGGTGACAGAGCGAGACTCCCGTCTCAAAAAAAAAAAAAAAAAAAAAAAATTATCTGACTTTAAAATATATTACAAAGCTATATTAACCAAATCAGTATGGTACTGTTGGAAAAAATAAAAGCCAAAAACAATAAAAGAAAACGGACACACAGACCAATGAAACAGAATAGGGAACCAGGTAAAAATTCATTCATTTATAGCCAACCGATTTTCAATAAAGGCACTGAGAACATACAACAGGGAAATGACTCCCTCTTCAATAAATGGTGCTGGGAAAACTCTATAACTATATGCAGAAGAACAAAACTAGACCCCTACCTCTCACCACAAGCAAAAATAAAATCAAATAGATTAAAGACTTAAATGTAAGACCTGAAACTATAAAACTACTAGAAGGGAACACTGAGGAAATATTCCAGGACATCATTCTAGGCAAAGAGTTTTTGTATAAGACCTCAAAAGCATAGGTAACCAAAGCAAAAATAGACAAGTGTGATTACATCCAGCTAAAAAACTTCTGCACAACAAAGGAAATAATCAACAAAGAGACAACCCACAGAATGAGAGAAAATATTTACAAATTATCCATCTGACAAGGGATTAGTAACTAGAACATATAAAGAACTCAAATGTCTCAATAGCAAAATAAAACCTGAAACAATCCAATTAAAAAATGAGAAAAAGAACTGAGTAGATATTTCTCAAAATAATATATACAAATGGCCAACAGATATATGAAAAAATGCTTAGTATCACACATTATCAGAGAAATGCAAATCAAAACCATAATGAGATATCATCCATCTCACCCCAGTTAAATGGCTTTTATCAAAAAGACAGGGAATAATGGATGTTGGCTAGGATATGGAGGAAGTGGAACCCTCATACACTGTTGGTGGAAATGCAAATTAGAGCAGCCACAAAGGAAAACTGTATGGAGGTTCCTCAAAAAACTAAAAATAGAACTACCACATGATTTAGCAATTTCACTACTGGGTATATACCCAAGAGAAAGAAAATCAATATATCAAACAGATATCCGCACTTCCATGTTTATTGCAATGTTATTTACAATAGCCAAAATATGGAATCAACCTAAGTGTTCATCAGTGGATGAATGGATAAAGAAAATGTGATACATATGCACAACAGAATATTATTTAGTCATCAAAAAGAATGAAATCCTATCATTTATGGAAACATGGATGGAACTGGAGGTGATTATGTTAAGTAAAACAAGTCAAGCACACAAAAACAAATATCTCATATTCTCACTCATATGTGGGAGCTGAAGCCAGACAGTAGATTGGTGGTTACCAGAGGCCAGAAATGGTCAGAGGGGTGAGGGGCAGATGCAAAGAGGTTGATTAGTGGGTCCAAATAAACATAGAAAAAACAAATTAAAAGTCTGATAAAAGAAATAAGACCTCATGCTTGATAGATTAGTAGAGTGACTATAGTTTGCAATAATCTATTATATATCTCAAAATAGATGGAAGAGAATAACTCAAATGGCTCTGGCATAAAGAAAAGACAAATGTTTAAGGTGCTAAATACCCCAATTACACTGATTTGATCTTTACAAATCATACGAATGTATTAAATTATCACATGTGCCCTGAAAATATATACATCTATTATTTATCAATTATAAAAAATATGGAAAGTGCTGCATGGTGCCTAGCAAAAGGCTAGGAATATGGGTGGCAGGTTCTCAATAAAATTCATCTCAGACAAGAGTGGTGGTTGCAACATAAATCACTGTTCAGAGCCCTCTGTACCCCAAGCCTCCGTGTAGTTCCTTCTTTTCTCTTGGCTTTTCTCTCTTTGCTTCTTAAAGAGTGATTAAGAACACTGGGCCAGAGAGACAGGGCTCTGAGCTGAGATGTGTTGCTAACTAGCTGTAGAACTCTAGGCCAGTAGCCTTTTGTGGAACTGAGTTTCTGGAACTCTAAAATGGACAGGTGCCATTCAGGTCACGGAAGTGTAGGAAGAGGCCTGGTTTTAGTCATCAAGGAGTAGAGAAGACCAAAGGACTCCAGAGACTGCCAATGTGCCCATCTTCCCTTATATGACCTCTTACATACATTCAGCTTTCCTCCTCTCTTTCTGCCTTAGATTGAACAGAGCCCTTTTGCCATTTCTTAGTTTAGTTATCTCCTCCAGCAAAATTCTACAAGCACTGCTTCCTCCCTGATGCTCTATGTAAGTGCTGGAAAATTCAGTGAATGCCTTCTCTTCTGAATGGTGCCTGCACCTTATGGCTAGGCCATCCTTTGGAGAACCTGTTCGTCTACTCCCCTGTAATACCACTAGTGTTTAGGTTTATGAAAAGGCAACAGAGGGTGGAGAGTAAGCACTTGGGTGCTTTCCAAACAACTCAAGGCAAAAACATCAATTTGGAGAGGGAAGATTTCTGACTTAAACTGCTCAACTAATTGCTCAACTGCAAACTTCAGAAGTCAGAAATATTTTTTGTCTTCCAACATTTCAGACAAGGCTATGAGATCATCATGGCTCAAAGCTCTTCAAAATGCTATTTGCAAATAAAGGCAGCAAACTGGGCAGATGGTTGGGGCGGGGGTGAAGGGTGAGCTGCTGCTCTATTTTGGGAACCCTGTGTTCATAAAGAACCAGGTCTCTGAGACACAGCTGTGGATCTGATATCCCCCTCATGCCTTTGACATCTGAGCAAGAGCTATTGGAGCTCAACCACACTGAAGACCCACTTCAAAAAGGCTTCGTGGTTCAGGAATGCTGTGCTTCCTTCCACAACAACCACCTTCTGACTGGCTGAGACCATGGTGGCTTAAGGGATATCAGGACTCCCAAAGGTGTTTTGTCAGCACCTCCTAGGATCTATCCCTAGCAAACTAAGCAGAGATTTTTCTTAAAAGATAAGTAAATAAGCATTAAGAGCAGCCAAATAATGATGCCTCAACCAAGTGGCTCATGATTTCTATTCTGAAAACTGTCTCTTTGGACAGGTGGGCAGAGCTATGGTCATATCTTTTTGTGACAGGGGAGTCATTGAGTAATTCCAAACTAACACAATTTCCTTAACTATGCAAATGAATTCATATTAATAATTCCATCAAGTGTGTCTATAGTAACACAAGGACAGGAGATGGGCCTTGTAAGAGTGGCCCACTACGTTCTTTGAGGTCTTTGTCAGTTTTACCTGCCACAGACTGTGTAGACTAGCTGCAGTCAAAATTCCCATTCCCTCATCACTTGCTATGAAATTTATCTGAAGTCAAAAGGAATAGGTTGCCAAAATAGAAGCATCCAGAGATGTGGATGGTGCAAGAAGAAATGTTGTAGAACCTCGAAAGCTAGGTTCTAGTACCTGATGCTCAGTAAGCCAAACACTAACATGTCAGCACTTAGGAGCAGAGAAAGGTTTATTTGGTGTGCCTATAGTGTAAGGATGGGAGTTGCAAACCTTAAATCCGACTTGCCTTTGAGCATCACTGGGGGATTTATGAGTAAGGTAGGTATGCAGGAGGTGAGATTTCTGATGATCAAAGCTATTTGCATCTCTCGGCCATCAAACTTCTGGATGCCTCCAAGAAGATCTGTATGACCAAAGGATCACTGTTCTTTGAAAGAAAAACAAGTTCATTAATCTTGCAGACAGCCCCAGGGATCAGGATATGAAGTTAATCAATGATTAGTGAATTAGTGACCACACTCTACCGAAATGACTACGTGCAAGTAATCATGCATGGAGAAAGAAAAGGACAAAAAGAAAAGAAAATAAGTAAAACAAACACTTGGATGATCATATCATACAGGCTTGGTTACAGAAACACAGGAAGAAGAATCTGAATCTATACTGGGGTCCACAAAGAGTAATATTCCCTCTCTTTTTATTAGGATTATAAAATGTTACAGCTCAAAAGGGACATAAGAGATGATATTATGGGCTGAATATTATCTCCCCAAAATTCATTTCAAGTCCTAACCTCCAGATCCTCAGAATGTGACCTTATTTGGAAATAAGGTCATTGTAGATGTAATTATTTAATATGAAGTCATAATGGAATAAGGTGGGTCCCTAAGCCAATATGACTGATAACTGATATGGCTTGGTTCCGTGTCCCCACCCAAATCTCATCTCAAATTGTAATCCCCACATGTCAGTGGAGGGACCTGGTGGGAGGTGACTGGATTATGGGAGCAGATTTCCCCCTTGTTCTCGTGATAGTGAGGTTTCACAATATCTGATAGTTTAAAACCGTGTGGCACTTCCTCCTGCTCTCTGTCTCTCTCTCCTGCTGCTATGTAAGATGTGCCTTGGTTCCCCCTTGACTTCCACCATGATTGTAAGTTCCTGAGGTCTCCACAGCCACGCAGAACTGTCAGTCAATTAAACCTCTTTTCTTTACAAATTACTCAGTCTCGCGTACCTCTTTTTTTTTTTTTTTTTTTTTTTGTTTGTTTGTTTGTTTGTTTGAGATGGAGTCTCTGTTGCCCAGGCTGGAGTACAGTGGCATGATCTCAGCTCACTGCAACCTCCACCTCCTGGGGCAAAGGGATTCTCCTGCCTCAGCCTCCCAAGTAGCTGGGATTACAGGCACGCACAACCACACTTGGATAATTTTTGTATTTTTAGTAGACACGGGTTTTCACTATGTTGGCCAGCCTGGTCTCAAACTCCTGACCTCAAGTCTTGGCCTCCCAAAGTGCTGGGATTACAGGCACGAGTCATCGCACCATCTCCCTCGGGTAGTTCTTTATAGCAGTGTGAAAACAAATGCAGCAACCTTATAAAAATGGGAGATTCGTGCACGAGCACACACACAGGGAACACTTCATGAACGTAAAGTCAGAGATCAGCCAAGGAATGCCAAAGATTGCCAGCAAATCTCCAGAAGCTAGCAGAGAGTTTGGAAGAGATTTTTTTTTTTTTCTCAGAAGGAACCAGCCCTGCTAATACCTTGATCTTGGACTTCTAGCCTCCAGAACTGTGAGACAATACATTACTGCTGCTTAAGCTGCCCAGTTTGTCATCCTTTGTTATGGCAGCCCTAGGAGATGAATACAAATAACCTACTTAACCTCCTCATCTTAGAGCAGTAGTTCTCAGCCATGGAATTTTGCCCTCCAGGCAGTATTTGGCAATGTCTTGAGATATTTTTGGTTGTCACAGCTGGGAGGTGCTATGGCATCCAATGGATAGAGGCCAGAAATGCTACGAAACATTCTACAGTGCTCAGAACAACAAAGAATTATCAGACTCAAAATGTGAATAGTTTCAATACTGAGGAACCCTCTTTTAGAGATACAGAAATGGAAGCTCAGAGGGCTTAAGCAATTCACAAAATCTCTAAGAAAATTAGGGCAAAACTGGAACCAGGATCCAGTAAGAAACAGATTAGGCCTAGCAAGAACATTGGTGAAACCATGTCCTAAGATACAGGTAGAGGCAAAGAAACCCACTGGAGGCAAAGAAGGAGAGAAAAGCTCAAGAGGAAGAGACGACAGTATGTCATCCCAGGGCCAAAAAGATAGGTGCTTCACGGAGAGGGAGATCAATGGTGTCTGCTGCAACAGGGAGCCCAAGCTAGAACTCTGCAAGGGGCTCATGGAACTTGGGGATTAGGATGTTGCTGAGGGACCATGGAGAGAGCAGGTCCAGGCACCCAGGGAGTGGGGCCATGAGTCAGACTCCTGTATGACTGTGAGTGAGATGGCGAAGATGGAGTATTCTAGAGCAGAAACCTTTTTTTTTTTCCTAAATATCAATTGGATCTACTGAAGAGCATAAAACTCTTAAAAGACATTGGAAGGGAGGAAGGGATGGAGTCCAGCTTGCAGGGTCAGGGAATTAGCTTGACCATGAAGAGGATGGCAGAAGCAATTAATGGAAGGTGATCTTCAGAAGGAATAAATGCTCCCACTCTACTCTGCCTTAATCTTATTTTACCTTGAGAATGCTTTTTGTTAATAACTAATAAACATGATGGAGAACTCTGGACTTCCTGGATATACATGCTCAAGGATACGGTAGGAGCATGATCTCAGGAAGGCTTCCAGTTTTCCTTGCTATTCCCTGAAAATCTATTGCTACTTCCTCCTATGCATTGCAGATATGCCTTAGGAAGTTTCCACACTCTGGTCCTACCATGGCTGGTAGATACAGGGAAAACAAAAAACAAACAAACAAACAAAAAACAGTGAGAATAGTCCAAATTCCACAGGAAGGAGTTCAATAGGATATGGATGACAGAGCGGGTGGCTTCGTGTGTATATAACTCTTGCAGTCTCACAGCACCCTGTGTTCAGAAGGGAACCCCAGGCTAGGTGTTTAATGCTCTGTGGTCACCATCTTCAAAATGTCAATAACTTTTTTTTTGACACAGGATCTCACTATGTCACCCAGGCTGGAGTGCAGTGGAGCAATCATGGCTCACTGCAGCCCCAACCTCCGAGGCTCAAGTGATCTTCCCAACTGAGCATCCCAAGTAGCTGAGACTATGGGTGCATGCCACCACACCCAGCTAATTTGTAAGTTTGTTTTTGTAGAGACAGAGTCTCGCCATCTTGCCCAGGCTGTTCTCTAACTCCCAAGTTCAAACAATCTTCTCACCTTGGCCTCCCAAAGTGCTGGGATGACATATGTGAGCCACCACACCCTGACCAAACTGTCAATAGCTTTATCTTTGAATTTTTATTTTGTAAGTGAAGTCTGATGAGACAATGGAGTGTACCCCAAGGGCTTAGAACCTCGGCTCACACATGGTCCTGCCTCCCACCATCTCCCAGATCGGGCTCTTTACCTTCGGCTCTCATACCCTTACCGAGAAATGATGCCCCCCCCGCCCCCGCCCAGAGTAAGTGAGTGAGTGAGAGGGCCCAGGTGCAGGCAGGTGCCTCTGAGGGGTCTGCATTCCTCTTGCAAATATCCCTATGCTCCAGGGTACACAACATTATATAGCAAATTAAAAAACAAAAAAACAAACCAAAAAAACAAACAAAAAAAGAATACTACAATGGGTCAAGAGCGAAGAAGAATGAAAACAGGTTTCCTGCTTTTTAAACAAGGGCTCCCACATTTCCATTTTGTACTGAGAGCATGAATTAATGTAGCTGTTCCTGGTAACTGGCATAAAAGGAGCTGAAAGAACTGAGAAGCAGAAAGTTTCCTGGAGTTTCCATCACCATTTATCCAACTATTAGTTACCAAGCACCTCACAGACCTAGGAATAAAATGATTAAAAAGCATAGTTCCTGATTCCAGTAAGCTTAGAGACTGGGAGGGCTGAATGGATACACATGAAAACAAATCATTGCAGGGCTATGTGCAGCATCAGGAGGAAGTCCACCAGGGTTCTATGGGAGCACCAAGAGGGCCCCAACCTGCCTCAGAGAGGGCAGCAAAGGTTTTTCTGAGAGCATCTCTTCTGAGCAGAGTCCTGATTGAGGACCATTCAGAGGAAGAAAAGGGAGCAGTTATTCCAAGGAGGCAGGGAGTACATGGCCAGTTTGGAAGCTGCAAATCATTCCAAGTAGCTGGAGTACAGGGAAGAGGAGCACTCAGAGAAGGAGGCCCACATCACAAGGTGCCTTGTTCTGCAAGCTAAGCATTCCAGCATTATCCTTAGACTACGGGGAGCCACTGAGGGGCTTTAAACTGGACTGACTGACTCAGATTGGGGCCTTAGAAAGATGGTGCCAGCTCTGTATGGAGGTAGCCAGATTGGAGCCAGAAAGAACACTGAGGTGTTTGTTTCAATCCTAAACCCACGCAAGAAGCCACAAGGACCTGAACCAAGGAGGTGGCAGTTGGAATGGAGAGAATGGACCCCCAGCTGAGTGACCTTGAGAGATATTTCAGAGGTAGAATAGAAACAACAAGACAAGGTGGTAGATTCGCTGGGCTGGAAGGGAAGAGAAGGAGCAAAGGGTGAGTTTGTATTTCTGGTTTGGGCCAATGGGAGAATGGCCCCTCATCGGGGTCCATTACACTGCTCATGGAATAAATTCATGGGATAGGCAGTCCCCCATGATCACGTTCTGCTATTGATGTCCTTGTGTAACCCCCTCCTCTTGAAAGTGGGATAGACCTAGTGACTTGCCTCCAATGAATAGAATATGGCAAAGGTTATGAGACGTTGCTTCTGAGATTTGGGTATAAAATATTATGACACTCATCTGTTTCTCACTGTTTCTATCTCTCTTGCCCTCCTCCTCACTCACAGTAAGAAAAGGTGGCTACCATGCTGTGACCTGCCCTGTGGAGAGCCCATATGGCAAGGAGAGGCCAGGAGGCCTCTGGTCAATAGCCTACAGACAACTGCATCCTGCCAACAACCACCTGAGTGAGCTTGCGAGCAGATCCACTCCAGTTAAGCCTTTAGATGACTATAGCCCCAGCTATATGAGAAAACAGAGCCAGGGGACCCAGCCAAGCCACATGTAGATTCCAGATGTACAGACACTGTGAGGTGATAAATGCTGTAGCTTTAAGGCACAATGTTTTGAAGTAATTTGTTATACAGTAATAGCTCATCAGTACAATAAGCAAGATAGGGTTGTAGTCACAAGGAATAAGAAAAGGAAAATTTCAAGTACATTTGGAGAACTTCTGGAGCACTAATTTATTTATCTTTTTGTTTTTGTTGCGACCTGGTCTTGCTCTCTTGCCCAGGCTGGAGTGTAATGGTGTGATCTCAGCTCACTGCAACCTCCGCCTCCGAGATACAAGCGATTCTCCTGCCTCAGCCTCTCAAGTAGCTGGGACTACAGGCACACATCACCATGTCCAGCTAATTTTTTGTCTTTCTTTTTCAGTAGAGATGGGGTTTCACCATGTTGGCCAAGCTGGTCCAGAACTCCTGACCTCAGGTGATCTGCCCACCTCAGCCTCCCAAAGTGCTGGGATTACAGGCATGAGCCACCATGCCTGGCCTGGAGCACTAATTTATAAACAATAGTTTTCTATGGATGAACCATGTTTATATTTCTTTTATGCTATTTTTTTTTTTTTTTTTTTTTTGAGACAGTCTCACTCTGTCACCCAGGCTGGAGTGCAGCAGTGCAATCTTGGCTCACTGCAGCCTCCACCTCCTGGGTTCCAGCAATTCTCCTGCATCAGCCTCCTGGGTAGCTGGGACTATAGGCACATGGCACCATATCTGGCTAATTTTTGTATTTTTAGTAGAGACGGGGTTTCGCCATGTTGGCCAGCCTGGTCTCAAACTCCTGACCTCAGATAATCTGCCCACCTCGGCTTCTCAAAGTGCTGGCATTACAGGCGTGAGCCAGTAAACCCGGCTCATGTTTATATTTAATTCGATAGGTTTCCTAATAACTTCTACTGAATTAGACTTTTATTTGTATATGTTCTCTACTTATAACACTTTGACATATCTCTTTGTATGTCTGTCTCTCCGTTAAGCTAGAAGATCTTGGAAGACAAGAATGCTCCTCTATTCAACTTCGCAGCCCTAACACTTAGCTTGGCGTGTAGAGTCAGTAGTGACCAAGTGTTTGTTGAATGAGATTCTAGTTGTTGAATATTCTCAAAATCTCTATCAAACTTTTGTTTGATTAAAAATTGCCATCATTAATCTAGTTCTACTCCCAAGAGGAATTTGGATATAAATTGAGTTCTGGTAAACTGAAACTAGCAGAGGTAGAAAGATTAATAAGAATTTTTTTTTACATTCTCCAGTGCTATTTTTTTGACATTTGTTAAAAGTAGGTGTTATAATTTCTTTCATTATTTGCCATGGTATAAATTGTTTAAAACATGAGACATGTGAGAATACTTAGACATTTCAGAAAGAACTTGCAAGTGTGAGGTGTTCAAAAATATGCTTCTTCTGACTGCTACAGAAATTCCACAGATTCATGAATTTATTTATTTAGCAAATGACTCCCTGCTTTGCCGTTTCCTATGGGACCTTGGACACATTCCTTCTCACCTCTGAACCTAGTGTCTTCAATTGTAAAATAAGAGGAAAGGTGGTCAAATCACATATTTTCGAATTTCTACTTTGTGTCTCAAGTTCTCTGAATCCTATGAAATATACTGAGATATTGTGCTCATTTAGACCCGGGGCAGAGCTGGGTTTGAATCTCAGTTCTGCTTTTCAATGAATAAGTTATCTTCTTCTGTGTGCCCAAATGTAAAAGGGGGTCGTTGGTAACAATTAGACATGAAGAATGTAAAGCATCTGCCTTAAAAAAAAAAAAAAAAAAAAAAAAAAAAAAAAAAAAAAAAAAAAAAAAAAAAAAAAAAAAAAAAAAAAGAGCCATGACCAATGTGTCAAGCACTAATGGGGAAATACAAAAGAAAAATGTAAGACATTAAATCAACTTTCTAGAAATCTTCAGTCTGGCTGGGGACACTATTATTTATGATCATCTTTTAAAATATCTTCCAGCCTCTGCTCAGGTAACTATTATCTTATCCTGACTAACTATGAACGTATTTCATTAGCATGAAAATTTTCCCAATGCTTTTGAGATTTAGCCAGCACACCCTGTCCTAATGCTGAATTTCCTGGCCTCAATACCTGTGGAAAGCTGTGGTTTCTCTTTTCATTTAGCTTACATTTGCTGCCCTGTAATTTGATTCTTCCCCTTCATTCCTGGACTCTCTCCTTTCTTCTCAAACAAGGGGCCTACTTCGGTCTTGACCAAGCCCTTCATCTTCCTGAATTTCTCAGCTAAATCGTTTCTAACGCTTCCCTTTTTCCAACATAAATAGTTCTTGCTCGCTCATTGTCCCACCCTGCCTCACCTCTGGCTCCAATTAGAGCAATATTTATTTTTCCTTTTTAAGAATCTCTGTAGCCTCTACTCTTCGGAAATGAGGCAACGCAGCTCGTGTTAAAAGCCCTTTATTATGGTCACAGAAAATCTGCTCTGACAAGATCCAGCTCGACAAGATTGTGTTCCTGGAGATCCTTCCCTCATTTATCTGTCATCTCACTTTCTAGGTCACATCATTTCCTAGCATCTAAAGTGTTGTCTGTTTATATATATTTTAAAGCAATGGAGGAGTGGAATGTGGAGTGAGTGCCTCATGGTGCTGGAATGTAGAAAAGTCTCTTCTAATTTCAATGAAGGGCACGCTGCCATTTTCTGGAGAAGAAAGAGGAACAAACACACATATAGCCTTGTTTTCAAAGAACCCGTTGATGTTAATGGGGTTTATTTTAGTTCACTGAGATGGCTAACAGTAACCCAAAGCCCAAATGTAGACTCAGATTTGCTGGAACGAGGGCACAGGTCAAACCTCAGGGAAGCGAGTGTGAGTATTCCCCGGAATCTTCCAGAAACACAGCTCTCAGGAGTTTGGGGCCTCAAAAACTCCGGGAGGACACTACAGGCCCCCACCTTCTTAGAAAACAGCCAGTTCCACAGTAAGTCAGCTTGCATCAGGTGGGCCCCAAATCATCCTCTTGGCATCTTCTTCCTCAGTCTCTCGCCTCCCTTTTCATCATAATGAAATTTATTCATCGAGTGCTTATAGCCACCAGCACTGTGCTCAGCATGGGACAAGTGCAACCACATAGATGCTTCACAACTACACAAAAAAGGAGGTTCTATTATTACCATTCCCATTTGCAGTGAGGAAACGGAGTCCCATTGAGCACACACAACTTGCCTAAAAGTTCAAAGTGAGTAGAGAACAGAGCCAGAATGTGAACTTGAATGGTCTGGCTCAGGGCCCAAGCTCTTGGCTTGACTCGGTTCATGTTATGTGTTGAACCGTGTCCCCTAAAAAAGATACATTGGAGTCTTAAACTCTAGTACCTCAGAATGTTACCTTATATGGAGATAGAGTCTTTAAACAGGTAATCAATTTAAAGTGAGGTCATTAAGGAGGGCCTTAATCCATTATCCCCTGTGTCCTTACAAAAAGGGGAAATTTGGACACACTTAGAGGGAGGATGATGTGAAGAGATATACATAGAGAAGCAGACCATCTACAAGCCAAGGAGAGTGACTGGGGACAGATCCCTCGCCCATAGCTCACAGAAGGAACCAACTCTGCCAACACCCCAATTTCAGACTTCAGGCCTCCAAAAATTGTTAGAGAATAAATTTCTGTTGTTTGAGCCACCCAGTTTGTGGTACTTTGTCACAGTAGCCCTAGGAAACTAATATTAGTGATCCTCATTGTAAAGCAAAGTCACTCTAGGGTCAAAATTCATTTAGCAAAAACTCTCGGTTTCTCTTTCAGTGTGATCATTGGACCCTGATTGGAGTTCACACACTTTTGAAGCCTAGGTGGAGTCTGACCTAACAGAGATTAAGGTGTTCTTATGCAATGGTCTGTAATATGCATCAAGTTTCTGTGCATCCATAGCAAAGCCCAGAGTGAGCCAGGGACTTGACTATGACTGGGTCCAAGATGGCTGAGGTTCCCAGGAACATCTTTGCCAGCAAAGAGTCAAGTCATCTGATTTGCTTAAAAGAGAATAACTTGGTGTGAGTTTATGGACAGCACCTGGAGGGACACTCGAATCCTCCTCCTGCCCAGCAGACTTGGGCCTGGGTCTTCAAGAGAGGTCATGGAACTGCAGGTGAATAATGTAGGAGTGGGTGGACTCAAGCCCAGTGACACGTTGAGAGTGAAGGCAGCATAGCCCTCATGCCCAGATATCAGGGTGAGCGATATAAGGAGGTGCAAGGGACACTTCCACCTTGCAGGAGAGTACTGAGGGCTTGGGTACACCGAGAACCCCAAGACACATCTACCTTGACAGTTCCCAGGACTTTCTGCAGCAAAAGGGGCAGACACTGTTGTTACTGCAGCTCCTGGGGACCCTCTTAACCCGGTCCAGCCCCCTCCTCCTCCTCCTGTGGACCTTGCACTGGCAACCACTTTATGGCAATCCCAGGTATGGACAGCAGGTCATCATCAAAGCCTGGTGGGTTGGGAGCATGGCAGGTGCCTGAAAAATACAGTAGCTGCCAGTATATAACACATGGAGAGAATCTCGTGGTGGAGAGAACACAATCTTTGGAAGCCGATTTGTGACCTGTGGAAGTCAGACCATGCATCTTAACTTCTTTGAGCCTCATGCTCATCGTCTGTAACATAGGGATAATATCTATATTACAGGATTATGGTAAGTACTAGAACAATGTATGTAAATAACACAGCACTGAGCCTGGCACACTGCAGTTGCCAAATAAATTGTAGTTATTATGAAGATTATATATTTATGTATAAGTAGATGATCCTATTTGTGTCCGTATATGTTCCCTTATTTAGCACAAACTCTAAAAGGCTATACATAAATCAAGAAATCTATTGAGTAGTTCTTTCATTCAACAAATATTTGTTAAGCCCCTATGATGTGCCAACTTCCGGGATTCTAGCAGTGAGCAGGGCTCCAAGAAAATGGTGCCCCTGGGATCTTGTGAATAAGAAGGAGCTCTTAGTTCTGGGAAGCAGAACAAGGAGACAATCGCCATACACTGTGATACAGCCTATAGGAGGTATGGATATATACCGTGGAATCCCATTTGGGGGGATCAGGAAGCTTTCCAGAGACCTAAAGTGCAATAGATGTGAGGCAGGTGAAAAGAGGGTTGGGAAGAGCGTCAGAGGGAGCACATAGTCAAAGACTGGGAGCAGAGCACAGAGCTCAGCCTGGTTGGGATCTAAAATGAATAACAGGGTGGCAGAGTGAGAGGAGCTGAGTCCACATGGGCTTGCGGGGAGAACAGCAGTAAAACACATTACTCTTTAAGATGTAAGGCACTGGAAAAAGGCAAGTGGCATTTTCTCTGCTATGTAGCATAAACAGAAAGTAAATTTTGCTCAGGAAATGCAAGAGAGAACTCAGGTCCTAGTCTTATGTTTCCATTTGAGTAGCCCAAAGAAGGAAAGAGTGAAGAAGTGTCTTAAAACCTGATAAGTGCCTGGGCGCGGTGGCTTATGTCTGTAATCCCAGCACATGATTTGCCAAGGCGGGCAAATCGTGAGGTCAAGAGATCAGGACCATCCTGGTAAACATTGTGTTTAGTAGAAACCCTGTCTCTACCAAAAATACAAAAATTAGCTGGGCGTGGTGGTGCGTGCCTGTAGTCCCAGCTAGTCAGGAGGCTGAGGCATCAGGAGGCTGAGGCAGGAAAATCACTTGAATCCGGGAGGCGGAGGTTGCAGTGAGCTGAGCCTACTGCACTCCAGCCTGGTGACAGAGCGAGACTCCATCTCAAAAAAAAAAAAAAAAAATCTGATGAGTCTATGCTTTTTTTTGCATGCATCATCTGAGTAGTATGTTACATACAGATAAACACCCTACCACTCACATGTATGAATTATAACTGCCTTGTTTTTCCATCAGAGTATATGTACCATCAGCTATGAATTCAGGATCAGATTCTTGGATAATTTAAATTAAGCATTTATTTTTATTTTTTATTTTTTTTATTTTTTTTTTTATGGAGTCTCACTCTGTCACCCAGACTGGAGTGCAGTGGTGTGATCTTGGCTCACTGCAACCTCTACCTCCCAGGTTCAAGCAATCCTTCCACCTCAGCCTCCCAAGTAGCTGGGACTACAGGCATGTGTCACCCTGCCAGGTTAATTTTGTTTTTTATTTTTTGTAGATACAAGGTCTCACTATGTTGCCAGGACTGGTCTCGAACTTCTGAACTCAAGCCTACCTTGGCCTCCCAAAGTGCTGGGATTACAGATGTGAGGCACCACACCTGTAATTGAGCCTTAATACCTTGACAAGCAATATCTGATATCCTCTGATTAAACAGTGTTGGCCAGCTACTGACTTGTCCTTTCTCCTCCCTTCCTTCCTTATCTACTCAGGGTACATCGTTTGCATATTTCCACTCCGATATGCATATATTCATAAGAAGGTACATTAATTTTCTAGGGCTGCCATGACTAATGACCACAAACTAGGTGGCTTAAAATAATGAAATTTATTCTCTCACAGTTCTGGAGACCAGAAGGCTGAAATCAAGGTATCTGCAAGGTTGGCTCCTTCTTGGGGCTCAAAAGAAGAGTATGTTCATGCCTCTCCCCTGACTTCTGATGGTTGCTGGCAATTTCTGGAATCTGTTGGCTTGGGGCAGCATAACTCCAATCCCTGCTGTCATTGTCGGATGGTATTCTCCTTATGTGTCTGTGTTCAAATTTCCATCTTATAGAGACACCAGCCCTACTGGATTTGGGGTCCAACTGAATCCCATATGACCTTATCTTTATTTGATTACATCTGCAAAGACACTATTTCCAAATGAGGTCACATTCACAGATTCCAGTGGAGTATGAACTAACTTTTGGGGGACACTATTTAACCTAGAACAGAAGGTGAATACCATCAGGTATGTAGTCAGTTCCCTTTCCCCTCACCATAGGCTCCCAGAAGGAGGCCATTCAGTTCGAAACCAGTGTCAAGGACAGGACAGGCAGCAGGGCCAGCTGGCTTCTAGGTTCTTAGTTCAACAAATGGGAACCAGTTTATATCTAGGGAGGAAACCTGATTGGGTCTCAAGTCCCCAAACAATAATAAAATTGTGATTCTGCATGAGAAGTAATCCCACCACGTTCCCACCCTGGGATACCACTAGGCTGCCGGGGGCTCTGGAGCCTGCCTTGACGTCCATGAGTCACTCAGGGGCTCCTGCAGACCAAACCACCTCTGTTTGCTGGGAGTCTGGTTGGCAAGTCTGCTTACAGGATCTGGATGTTACTGATTTTGATCTCTTTGACGATACTAAATCGTGAGAGGAATCTAGTGAATGACTTAGTGAATTCTTGGCGTTCATTTTCTAGACTGGTTGAGTCCAACAAATAACCAGTACAGTCCACATTTTTTTTGAGAAAATATATTTATAGCTATTAATATAAAAGCTGACTGCAAGCTATTATGTTAAAAGATTGTAGGTGTCAAAAGAGTGTGTATAACTTGATCCCAATTGTGTGAAAATAGATATGAAGATATATTCAGAAGGAATAACAATAACAATAAACAAATATTGAACACTTTACACTATGCCAAGCCCTGTTCTAAGAATTTCATGTAGCTTAATCCTTACAACAGCCCTATGGAAGTCCTATTTTTATCCTTACTTTACCACTTTCAGTAGAGTTGGCTAATCTGCTACATATTAAGTGTGACAATAGTGATATTCACAAGACAGAAAGGAAGGAGTTTCATATAAATATTTTAAGATAGAAATTAAATCCCATGAATCATTAGAAAATCACAAATATAAATTTTAAATAAGCCCTGTGTGTTTCTCTTTTATTATATTTTGGGTTTTTTTGGACATATTTAATTCTTCCCCAAGTATAAATATTTTATTCAGGAAGGTTCCCACGTTTTGAACTCATATTCCTATCCTTTGATTCATTGAATTTTGGCCATTCTCTCATTAGGTTAAAAAAAAAAAAATGTCTTGTAGGGCGGGAGTTAAGAGTTGCTCAGAGTTTCACGGGGAATAGCCAACTTCTTTTCCAAGACCTGCCTTGTACTTCCTGCTTCTCTCACTAGGGACAAATAAAAAACAGAAGATTTAGGAGACAAATTATCCCAGAGAAAGCCTCCTAGAACGGAGTAAAATAATTGAAAATGATAACAAGTGGCTGAAATGTTCAGAGAGATAAATGTGATTTATCATAGAGCGCATAAGCACAGACGTGAAATTGTAACTGCAGACTTCCCTTCACATCTGGTGACCTTTGGAACTTTCAGAAAAACTTCCACTACACACAAACACCTAAGAATTTCTAGTTGGAGATGAACCCTGGTTTGTGTTCCACTTTCCTAGATGTACCTTTTAATTTTCCTTGTTTTGTATTTTAGTCCATCTTGAGAGGTATTTCTTAAGAACTTAATCAAAAGCTAAAAACAAAACCAGTTCTGTATCCAACATTGTGAAGTCAATTTGAGTTTCCACGGATGAAGATGTGAAAGGTCGTTTTAAGTAAGGCATTTTTCCTTCTCAACATATTTGCTAAAGAAAGAGGATAAAAAGAACATATGTGTATTGCTTCATTGTTATCAGCCAGTTAGTTTTAAATTTCTGTCTTCACAGCATTTTCTCCTTGTATGGCTGATTTTCTCACCATTCTGTTACAGAATATGAGACAAGCACCACCACAAAAGAGATAAAGCTTTCCAATAAGAGCCTATTGCTCTTTGGTATGGAAATTTGGGGTTTATGCTTCTTTGATTTTTTGTTTTGTTTTGTTTTGTTTTGTTTTTTAAGTTTAGCAGCCAAGAATTCAAGAGTTAAGGCTGATAAAACTGCATTAAGATTATCTCACCTGCCCAAGTGTGGGAGAAAACATGAGTCCAGAATAAATTGCCTTTCTCAAAATAGAAAGATTTTTCTGGTTTTATTTGGCCTGGGAACAAAGCCGAAAGGTAGGCGGGGCTTCCCCCTCTAACATCTGCTTCTTGGATCTCTGGGAGGCTCAGAAACTGGGAATCCCCTAAGCACCTTTATGGATGAAGTGAGGGCTCCAGCTCCCCCAAAGAGCAGCGGGCAGGAGACAGTCATCGGGCAGCTCCTGCTGCAACCCTGAAGCAGCTCCTGCACCCCTAAATCTCACAGACTCACATAACATCAAAAATTCAGATGCAGAAACTGGCGCCTCACCTTAAACAGAGTAAGACCCTGATTAATTTCTTGAATTATGATCTAATACATATATCTGTAGGTGTTTTAAAGACAATACTTTTCACAACTAAAATTACGGCCAGGTGTGGTGGCTCATGCCTGTAATCCCAACACTTTGGGAGGCCAGGGCAGGAGAATCCTTAAACTCAGGAGTTCAAGTTTGTAGTAAGCTAGGATCACACCACTGCACTCCAGCCTTGGCAACAGAGCAAGACCTTGTCTCAAAATAAAAATAAAAATTATATACATATATATATATATATATATATGATAAAACCAACACAAATCCCAACAAGCGTGCTAAGTGTGTATACTGTTGCTATCCCCATGGCAGTCCATTGTGCACTTAGATACTGAGGAAGACACGTTACCAGCATGTAGTGCTAATGGTACTGTCATGTGGGTCCACTGAACCCAACTGCTGCTATATCTCCTTGAATTGTTCTTATCCAAATCAACATCTTCAAATCCCTTAACTGTGTTGGTCGGTCAATTTCTCAGTTCCTTTTAATACACATCTTCCAAACCCACCATCTTCCCAAACCAGGCCTATTAACCAGAAATCAATTCTGAAACATTGTTTGTTTAAATTTTTAAATTGCAATTTAACTGCACATGCCATGGGATCCTGGACCAAAAGCCCAAATGGAGAATAATAATTTTTTAAAACAGCTCTGGGTAACAATGACCTTGTGAAAATGTATTTTGCACATGTTCCACTGGTGAATTTTGCTGTTCTTTTTTTTTTTTTTAATGGGAAGCCGTCATTTTAGGAGATAATATAGTAACCTCAGTTAATTCGTATGCCGCTGTTCAATCGGAGTCTGAAAGCTGAAGGCCACAGGGTTGTGCTGTAATGGAAAAAAGCTTTTTAACTAAAAGCCAGGAGACCTGGGTTCTAATAGCCAGGCTGCTGCCTCGCTGTGAGACAGTGGGCAAGTCGCTTAACCTGCCTGCGTCTCAGTGCCTTCATCTCTAAAATGGGGATAGTGGCCCCGTCCTTGCACACTTGGGGTTCTTGTAAAGATTAAAAGCGGTGATGGAAGTAGAAGCCTATCATGAATTAGGAGTACAGTGTATTTGCCATGTTTTTTGCCACTGTAGGCTTTTATCCATGCCTTCTTTAGACACCAGGGAGCCAGGATTGGCTTCAGGGTACCTTTTCAGAGCAGCCCAGTACAGGACTTGTGAGGCTGGGCACTCAGTCCAACCACCCTAGGTTTAAATACTGGCTCCACTCTTTATAAACTGATTGACCTAGGGCAAACTGCATAACTTCTCTATCTCTCAGTAGCCACATCTGTAAAGTGGACAAAATGATACCTACCTCTTAGGGTTGCTGTGCGGACTAAATGAGTCATAGGGACTAAATATACCTAGTGAGCACTTAATGCCGTCATCAGACTTCTTGGTTATAGGCATATAAGGAGATATTCTTTTATAGAAATAATACTCAGTCGCTATAATGTCCCAAGTCTATCTGGTCCCTGGCTATGCTCAAGTAGCTTGCCCATGAATAAGTTTGAAATAATTAGAGACCAAAATTCAACCATTTTCTGATGTAATCCAAATAATTCAGATAGTAATCAGCTCGGGAGTTACCCCTGTCCTTCCAAAAGCCAGTGACAGATAGTCAAGACAACAGGCAGAGGTGATTTTGCAGAGCATGAAGCTGGCTGGAATGGACCTTCTTAAATTAAGTTCCAGCACAAAACAAGTTTGTGCAATTCAAGTCAGAAATGGGATAATCTGGAGCTGCCTAGTTATTAATGACTCTGGACTTAAAACACAAACAGAGATTTTGAAGACAGAGAAACTTGAGAATTCTTTGCAATGGGCTTATAAATCCAAATATAGTAAGGCGACTATCCAATGCTTCCACTGTCTCCTGCATAGAATTAGTTCTCAAATTTCCATTTAAATCTCCAACCTGATCTTCTCTACCAAGTTCCAGAGCAACACTCTCAATTTATGCTAAACAACAGATACCACAAATTCACACAGCAAATACATGGTAAGTATCTACTGTGTGCCAGACAAGCCACACAGAGAACTTGCACCCTGGTGGGACATATAGAAAGATGAACAGATAATTAGGGTATGAGCAGGGTCACAGGGTGCTTGGGGAAGCTACATGGGCTGCTCCCATCTGTGGGAAGCAGGGCACTTCACTTTCTGGAGGGAGTGAGGTCTCAGCTGATACAGGAAGGGCAAGTCAACCAGGTGTGTTGGGTTCCGAGGAACATTCAAGCAGAAGAAACTGCCTATAGAGACCCTGCAGCAAGAGAAGCTACACTAAAGGGACTGGGAACCATGAATAGATTCAAACGTAGAAAATCTCTCTCAAAACCACGCATATTTGAAGGAGGCAAGACTAGAGGTAGGGAGACCAGTTAGGAGGCTGTGGGGTAACCCAGGCAAGAGATAGTGGATGGCAGTGGTTAAGAATTGGAGAACAACAGTGGAAATGGAGAAAAGCTCATGAATTCAGGGTTATGAAAAAGTTGGAGTCAGTCAGAAGTGGAGGTGGATTGGATGTGGACTGGAAATAGAGATTTGAGAGTCATCATATAAATCATAAAAATAAGCAAGATCATCCATGGAGAGTATAGAGTAAGAAGGGAAGAAAGCCAAGGATGGAATCCTGAAGAATGTCAGAGTTTAACTGATGGCAGAGGGAATGAAGCAAAGGTATGACTAAATAAGTAGGAAGAAACCAGAAGAGGATAATTCTCTAGAAGCCAAAGCAAGAGAGTGCTTCAAGAAAGCATTCAGCATCAGTGTCAAAAATCCAAGGGGAGGGAATGGGAGCTTGACGAGTGGCTAAGGGGTGTGAGTTTTCTTTCTGGAGTAATAAAAATGTTCTAAAATTGATTGTGGTGATTAATATCCAGAATATATACAGAATTCCTACAAATGAACAAAAAAAAAAATTCAAAAATGGGCAAAGGACTTGAATTATTTTTCCAAAGAAGCCAATAAGCACATGAAAAGATATTCAACATCACTAGTCATTAGGAAGATGCAAATCAAAACCACAATGAGATACCACCTCACACCCATTAGCATGGCTACTATTTTTAAGGAACAGAAAATAAATGTTTGCAAAAATGTAAAAAAATTGAAATCTGTGTGCACTGTTGGTGAGAATGTAAAATGGTTCCGTTTCTGTGGTAAATAGCATGGCAGTTTTTCAAAAAAATTAAAAATAGAATTATTGGCCAGATGTGTTGGCTCACACCTGTAATCCCAGCACTTTGGGAGGCCTAGGTGGGAGGACTGCTTGAGGCCAGGAGTTCGAAACCAGCCTGAAAAACACAGCAAGACATACATATATATGTATTGTGTGTATGTATATATACACACACACAATATTCCAGTGGAGAATGTTCCTAAGAAGAGAGAAATTTGAGCATCTAAAAGCATCCATACAAAGAATAATGGACAAAAGTCAATGTCACAGGAGAGTGAGGGGATAATTGATCTTTCCAGGTTCTGAAGGAGGTAGGTAGAGTTCAGGTATGTGTTAGTTCATTTGAGCTGCTGTAACAAAATGCCAGCTGGGCACAGTGGCTCAAGCCTGTAATCCCAGCACTTTGGGAGGCCAAAGTGAGTGGATGGCTTGAGCACAGGAGTTCGAGACTGGCCTGGGCAACATGGTGAAACCCCGTCCCTACAGAAAAATACAAAAATTAGCCCAGCATGGTGGTGTGTACCTGTAGTCCCAGCTACTCAGGAGGCTGAGGTGGGAGGACCATCTGAGCCCAAGAGGTCAAGGCTGTAGTAAAATGTGATTGCACCACTGCACTGCAACCCTGGCAGTGAACTGGGTAGCTTAGAAACAACAGAAACTTTTTTCTCACAGTTCTGAAAGCTGGGAAGTCCAGACTCAAGGCATCAGTGGATTTAGTGTTGTGTGAGGATCTTCTTTCTGGTTCATAAATGGCACCTACTTGCTGTGTCCTTGTGTGATGGAAGGGTGAAGGCAGCTCCCTGGGGCCTCTTTTATAAGGGCACTAATCCTGCTCATGGGGTCTCCACCCTCATGATGTAATCACCTCCCAGAGGCCCACCTCCTAATATCATCAACTTGGTGATTAAAAGTTTCAGCATATGAATTGCTGGGGGAATACAAACATTCAGTCCATTGCAAGATGCAAGGGGCAGGAAAAGAGAAGAAAGAAAGCAGGTCAGTTTGGAACCAGGAAGCAGAAAACTGAAGGAATTCTGATTTGATCCTTGGCAAAGTTGAAGGCTGAGAGTGAGAAGGAAGATGGTCACACAAGGGGAAATCTGTAGAAAGCCGAGAAGGCTCGAACCACCACCCATGGAGAATGAGAGAGAGAACTGACAAGGGAAATGAGATATGGTTTGCTGGCAGTGTGGAAGGTCTTGGTAAGATTCACAACATGAATCTGACGAACATGTAGTGCTTCCAGTAGGTGAGGTCCCTTGTAACCCATCTGTGGGAAATCAAACTCTCTGACTTACCTCTTCATATGTCTTCTTCTGCAGATTTGGCTGCTTCCTTTACTCAAACCTTCACCCAAAGGGGTGCTCCTCTGACAACCATGTCTCAGCTGGCTTTGGGCTGTTCTGTATCTGCTACCATCACCCTACTTGAGGCCCTTGTCTGTCTGTCTCTCTCTCTCTCTCTCAGCTCCTCCTCCATCACTTAGTGAAATCCAGACTAACCATGTGGGAGCATGGCTCCAATCATGTCACCTCTTCACTACCAAAGGATGGCCAGTATCCCCAATCCCAGGTTCCCAGCTTCCTACAGTAGGCCATCAACCATACTTCAGAGCCTTACCTGCTCATTCTCTTCCATATACCCTGATCTTTAGTCACATTGACTACTCACTGCCTCCCAGATACACTTTGTGTTTTCCTGCCTTGGTGCCTCTGCTCATGTTCTTCACTCCCTAGGTAAGAATGCCCTCTCTGCCAGCCTCCTGAGTGAAATCTCTGCCATTCAAGACCAGTCTCTTCTCAAAACATATCAGATTTCTTTTATTGGACATAACCTCTCCTTTCCATGGATCTTTGCTAATACTTCTCTTATTTTCTTCTCCCCACAGTCCTTTGGTAAACTCACTAGGAGCACAGACAATGCCTTGTACACAGTAGGTATACAATAAGTATTTACTACATTGAGTTATGTTACATTAATAACATAGGATTTAGGAAGAGAGTCATGTCTAAGCAGGACTTCGAGCAGGCTACTCTTTAGTCAATATGGCAATAATTGAGCTCTTAAGCTTTATTTCTGGCAAAACAGTTCCTTCTTTTTTTAAAGGATATATCACATTTTTCACTGTGGTAAAATATACATAACATAGTAAATTCGTGTGCCACATAATGATGTTTCAGTCACGGATAGACCACATATGCAGCCTCGTAAGATTATAATGGAGCTAAAAAAATTTCTATTGCCTAGCAGCTTGTGTCATAATGTCATAGCACAATGCATTATTTTATTCACATGCTTGTGGTGATGCCGGTGTAAACAAGCCTACTGTGCACAAGTCGTATACAAGTGTAGCACATATGGCCTGTAATCCCAGTACTTTGGGAAGCTGAGGTGGGAGGATCACTTGAGGCCAAGAGTTAGAGACCAGTCTGAGCAACATAGTGAGACCCCATTTCTAAAAAAAAAAAAAAAAAAAAAAAAAAATTAGCTGGGCATGAGGTTGTGCACCTGTAGTCCTAGCTACTTGGGAGGCTGAGGTGGGAGGATCACTTGACCCTGGGAGGCAGAGGCTGCAGTGAGCTATGATCGTGCCTCTGCACTCCAGCCTGGGTGACAGAGTCACATCTGTCTCAAAAAAAAAGTACAGCACATACAATTATGTACAGTACATAATACTTGATAATAATTAACTATGTTACTGGTTTATGTATTTATTCTACTATACTTTTAATCATTATTTTAGAGTGTACTCCTTCTACTTGTTAAAAGTCGGGTCCTCCAGGAGGGATTCCAGAAGAAGGCAGTGTTATCATAGGAGATGACAGCTCTTTGCATGTTGTTGCCCCTGAAAACCTTCCAGAAAGATAAGAGGTAGAGGAGAAAACAGTGATATTGATGATCCTGCCCTTGTGTAGGCCAGGATAATGTGTGTGTGCTTTGTCTTAGTTTTAACAAAAAATTTTAAAAGTAAAAAAAAGAATGCTTAAAATAGAAAAGTTTTAGGATAAGGATATAAAGAAAAAATCTTTTGTACAGCTCTACAATGTGTTCGTGTTTTAAGCTAAGTGTTACTACAAAACAAATATTTTTTGTTAAAAAGTTTTTAAAGTAAAAATGTTACAGTAAGCTAAGGTTAATTTATTATTGAAGAAGGTATTTAGTGTCGCCTAAGTGTACAATGTTTATACATTGTACATTAGTTTACAGTAATGCCCTAGATTTTCACATTCACTCATTAACTCACCTAGGGCAACTTTCAGTCCTGCAAGCTCACTCATGGTATACAGGTGTAACTTTTACAAAAAAAAAT
>NW_016813906.1:1195222-1247189 GCF_001698545.2 Rhinopithecus bieti | reverse complement strand
AAAAAAAAAAAAAAAAAAAAAAAAAATTAGCTGGGCATGAGGTTGTGCACCTGTAGTCCTAGCTACTTGGGAGGCTGAGGTGGGAGGATCACTTGACCCTGGGAGGCAGAGGCTGCAGTGAGCTATGATCGTGCCTCTGCACTCCAGCCTGGGTGACAGAGTCACATCTGTCTCAAAAAAAAAGTACAGCACATACAATTATGTACAGTACATAATACTTGATAATAATTAACTATGTTACTGGTTTATGTATTTATTCTACTATACTTTTAATCATTATTTTAGAGTGTACTCCTTCTACTTGTTAAAAAGTCGGGTCCTCCAGGAGGGATTCCAGAAGAAGGCAGTGTTATCATAGGAGATGACAGCTCTTTGCATGTTGTTGCCCCTGAAAACCTTCCAGAAAGATAAGAGGTAGAGGAGAAAAACAGTGATATTGATGATCCTGCCCTTGTGTAGGCCAGGATAATGTGTGTGTGCTTTGTCTTAGTTTTTAACAAAAAATTTTAAAAGTAAAAAAAAGAATGCTTAAAATAGAAAAAGTTTTTAGGATAAGGATATAAAGAAAAAATCTTTTTGTACAGCTCTACAATGTGTTCGTGTTTTAAGCTAAGTGTTACTACAAAACAAATATTTTTTGTTAAAAAGTTTTTAAAGTAAAAATGTTACAGTAAGCTAAGGTTAATTTATTATTGAAGAAGTCAATTTTATTTATTTATTTTTATTTTATTTTTTGAGATGGAGTCTCACTGTGTCACCCAGGCTGGAGTGCAGTGGTGCGATCTCAGCTCACTGTAACCTCCGCCTCCTAGCTTCAAGCAATTCTCATGCCTCAGCCTTCCCAGTATATGGGACCACAGGCACATGCCACTGTGCCCGGCTAATTTTTTTTTCTTTTTTTTTTTTTTTTTTTTTTAGTAAAGATGAGGTTTCACCATATTGGCCAGGCTGGTCTTGAACTCCTGACCTCAAGTGATCAGCCTGCCTCAGCCTCCCAAAGTGCTGAGATAACAGGTGTGAGCCACCGTGCCTGGCAGAATGAAGAAAATTTAAAAAATAAACTTGGTGTAGCCAAAGTGTATAGTTTTTACACTTTTTATCCTAGGACTTCACTTTCACTCACCACTCAGTCAGTGACTTACCCAGACAACTTCTAGTCCTGCAAGCTCCATTCATGGTAAGTGCCCTATAGAGCTGTGCTATTTCTTACCTTTTATACCATATTTTTACTGTACTTTTTCTATGTTTAGATGTGTTTAGATGCACAAATACTTACCATTGTGTTATGGTTGCCTGCAGTATTCAGTATGGTCACATGCTATACACATTTGGAGCCCAGGAGCAACAGGGCATACCATATAGCCTAGGTGTGTGGTAGGCACCACCATCTAAGTCTAACTACACTCTGTGATGTTCACACAATGACAAAATCGCCTAACGACGTATTTCTCAGAATGTGTCCCCATTATTAAACAACGCAAGACCGTATTTATTATTTTAACCCATTTGTAAGTGTATAATTCAATGCCATTAAATATATTCACAAGGCTGTGTGCCCATCATCATTATTTATACCCAAAACTTTCTCATTATCCCCAACATAAACTCTGTGCCCACTAAAAGGTAACTTCCCTTTCCCCCTTTCCTCCTTCTCCCCAGCCCCTGGTAACCTCTATTCCACTTTCTGTGTCTGTGAATTTACCTGTTCTAGGAATCTCACATAAGTAGAATCATATAATATCTGTCCTTCTGTGTCTGGTTTATTTTACTGAGCATGATGTTTTCAAGATCCATCTATGTTGTATCATATATCAAGATTTTATTCACTTTTATGGGCAAATAGTATTCCACTGTGCATATATACCACACTTTATTTAGTCATCTACTCATAGACGTGGGTTATTTCCACCTTTTACCTATTGTGAATAACGCTGCTGTGAGCATTGGTGGACAAGTATCTGTTTGAATCCCTGCTTTCAATTCTTTGGCTATATACCTAGGAGTGGAATTGCTGGGTCATATGGTAATTCTATGTTTAACTGTTTGAGGATCTGCCAACTGTTTTCAATAGTGGCTGCACCATTTTACATTCTCACCGGCAACACACAGGGGTTCCAGTTTCTCCACATTCTTACCAATACTTCTTATTTTCTTTTTTGAAAAAAATTATTATAGCCATACTAGTAAGTATGAAATGGTATCTCATTGTGGTTTTGATTTGCATTTATCTAATGACTAATGATGTTGAGCATCTTTTCATGTGTTTATTGGCCATTTGTATTATCTTCTTTGAAGAAATGTCTATTCAAACTCCTTTGCCCATTTTTGAATCGGGCTGGGCACAGTGGCTGACGCCTGTAACCCCCGCACTTTGGGAAGCCGAGGCAGGCGGATCACCTGAGGTCAGGAGTTCAAGACTAGCCTGGCCAACACGTCTCTACTGAAAACACAAAAATTAGCCAGGCATGGTGGCAGGCACCTGTAATCCCAGCTACCTCAGTGAGGCTTGAAGAGGGAGAATTGCTTGGGGAAACCTTGGCGAGGTGGAGGATTGCATGAGCCCGAGTTGTTGCCATTGCACTTCATCCCTGGGTGACAGAATGCAATTTCCTTTCTCAAAAAAAAAAAAAAAAAAAAAAAAAAAAAAAAAAAAAAAAAAATATTATTATTTATATATATATATATTATTATAGAAATAACCTGTGGTCACTTCACGCTTGGTGAAAACCCACCATCCAGTATGGAAATTTTCTATAGGCTATTGTGTTCCCAAATATATACATCAATTTTCTCTATATTCTTTTCATTTATCAAAATGTTAGGATTTTCTTAGATCCCAGAGAATCCACTCATCAAGATCATTAAACCTGGATCTTCCAGGCAGCCTCCTAGGTTCAAATCTGTACAAGGCATTAAAACATCACAGAATGGCTGGGCGCAGTTGCTCACGCCTGTAATCCCAGCACTTTGGGAGGCTGAGGTGGGTGGATCACTTGGGGTCAGGAGTTCGAGACCAGCCTGACCAACATGGCAAAACCCTGTCTCTACTAAAAATACAAAAATTAGCCAGGTATGGTGGCGGGCACCTGTAGTCCCAGCTACTCAGGAGACTGAAGTAGGAGAATCACTTGAGCCTGGGAGGCGGAGGTTGCAGTGAGCCAAGACATGCACAGAGGAAGAAGGCCACATGAAGATGAAGGCAGAGATTGGAGTGAGGCATCTACAAGCCAAGGAATGCCAAAGATCGCCAGCAACCACCAGAAGCTAGGACAGAATCATGGAACAGATTCTCCCCGACAGCCCTGAGAAGAAATTCACAACCCTGCCAACACCTTGATGGTGGATTTCTAGCCTCCAGAACTATGAGACTATACATTTCTACTGTTTATGCCATCCAGTTTGTGATACACTGCTAAGGCAACCCTGGCAAACTAACATAGTTCTCTTCCTTCAGAAACAGGTCCGGAGTGGTATAGTGGAGTCATTTGGAATGGAAATTTAAAAAAAAAAAAAAAAAAAAAAAATCCTGGTAGTATGTGGAAGTTGTTTGTGGTGATGGAATAGCTCTGTGTGTTGATTGCAGTGGTGGTTACACAAACCTATACATGGAACAAAAGTGCACAGAACTATACATACACATTCCAAGGAGTGCAGGTTTAAAAAATGGTGAAAACTGCATAAGGTCTATTTCTAGTTAACAGAAATATGCTAATGTCAACCTCTTGGCTTTGATATTATACTACAGCTGTACAAGATGTCACCTCAGACTGGGCAGGGTGGCTCACGCCAGTAATCCTAGCACTTTGGGAGGCAGAGGTGGGCAGATTACCTGAGCCCAGGAGTTCAAGACCAACTAGGGACACATACTGAGATCACGTATGTATAAAACATTTAAAAATTAGCTGGGCGTAGTGGTGTGTGCCTGTAGTCCCAGCTACTCAGGAGGCTAAAGTGGGAGGATGGCTTGAACCAGGAGGTTAAGGCTGCAGTGAGCTGTGATCACACCATCACCCTCCAGCCTGGGTGACAGAATGAGACTCTGGTTTAAAAAAAATTTTTTGTTTAATTAATAAAAAATAAAACATCACCTTTGGGGGAAGCTGGCTGAAGAGTACACAGAATTATCTGTTTTTGCGAATTATTGAGTCTGAAATTATTTCTAAATACAAAGTTTTGAAAAAAATTAATAAACAGCAACACTCCCGACCAAAGCTGTCTTCCTATTTTTGCACCACTCGTATGCAAGCTGCCCACCAACGGAGACACCAGCCCTGAAGTTGGCCAGCTCACAGCTACAGTCAGTGAAATTCTGAAACTATATAATGCTAAGCACAGTGTGACTATCAGGAACAAGTGTTGCATTTTGGCCAGGGGCAGTGGCTCACGCCTATAATCCCAGCACTTCGGAGGCCAAGGCCGGTGGATCACTTGAGGTCAGGAGCTTGAGATCAGCCCTAGCCAACATGGTGAAACCCTGTCTCTACTAAAAACACAAATTTAGCTGGGCATGGTGTCATGCATCTACAATCCCAGCTACTCGGGAAGCTGAGGCAGGATAATTGCTTGAACCCGGGAGGCGGAGGTTGCAGTGAGCCAAGATCACGCCACCTCCCTCCACCCTGGGCAAGAGAGCAAGACTCCATCTAAAAAAAGACTGAAAAGAGGACAAGAACAGAAAGGTAAGAAACATTATGCTGCATTTTTTTCAGAACATTGTCACAACTTCATCCAGAAGTACATTTAGTAAGAAAATCAGCCTGTGACTACAATTTTTATTTGTAGAAAATCAGTGTTTTCCATATCCTATTAAATACAAGCTAAGCAATTAAAAAAAAAAAAAAACTGATTTGAAGGGAAGTCAAATTCTTGTCATGCTTGGAGCACTTTCATGTCTCTAAACCCAGCTCTACAGGTAAGACTTTCAAAGCAACATGTCTTTAATAAAACAAATTGAATGTGGTACAAAGGCAAGTGAGGGTCAAATTGCAGAGACAGCCCAATTCCTCTTGGCTCTGTCACCCCACCACTATCTCCTACCTCCTCTTTGCTTGCTGGCTTTCTCCTTTTCCCACCCCTCTATTTTCCTATTCATAGTGTCATGGAGAAATGCTTGCAAAGGGTCAATTCCGCCCAGCGTGGTTCTAGTGGAGATACGAATCACCATCAGCAGCAACTATAAGAAGTGGCTAAAAATTATAGGATGCTTTTCTTAAAGGGAGTTACAGAAATAGAATATGTCACAACCATCCTGAAGATTCAGACTTGATCAACACTTGAAGGGAATGAAGCCCCAACTCCTGGGGCTGTGTCTTTGGTCAAAGGTAACCATTATCCTGGGACGATTAACCCCAGTGTCTCCACTGAAAACAGGTTCTTCTCTGCTTGTCAGATGGAAAAATGAAATTCTTCCATTTCCAAAGAAGGTAATTATTATGAATACTTTTATCCAACAAAATGATTTTCTGTCTCACCTCCTGGGTCTGGAGGCTGCACGGACTGCCTCATGGGGTAGACGTTTCAGTGGGGAGAAACCTCTCATCTGTACTCTGTTGCTTTCAGGCTTGGTGCTTTGTTTCTTGGGAGCCTTTAATGAAAACAGGTTCATTGGGATTTTAACATAATTTTTTTTCCTTCTGAATAAATTTATCAAGCAATTCTCCTGCCTCAGCCTCCCAAGTAGCTGGGACTACAGGCACATGCCACCAGACCTGGCTGATTTTTGTATTTTTAGTAGAGACAAGGTTTTACCTTATTAGTCAGGCTGGTCTTGAACTCCTAACCTCAGGCGATCTACCCACCTCAGCCTCCCAAAGTGCTGGGATTATAGGCGTGAACCACTGCACCTGGCTAGCATTTATTCTTAAAGGGATAAGAGAGAAACTTTTCAGACTTTCTGGAAAAGCTTGAGTTCAGTTCCACCATAATACCTTGGTTTCTCTTTGAGAAGGGAGACTTAAAGCAGCCACAACCTGATGGCTTCTTAGATGTGGGTGCCATGATTCTCTTTGGCTTATGTGCCTTTGGGTATTGCGATTTATCTTCACATCCCCTGACATAGCTGTCTCATTAGTTGGAACATAGAAGTAACACTCTTTCTTTGCAGGCAGATCTGGCCCAGACTCAAACTTGGTAGTAGCCTTTGTATTCTGCATGAGGACATTGGTGATAAGAAAAGATGCAATTCAGAATGTCATTTGTGCACATTGTAGTTGAAGACAGCTCCAAGTGGGCCTTACTGGTGTTTGGTCAACTGTACTCTCTGTGCCTCTCTTTAGTTTTACAGAAGTTGAACCCTCTGTGTTGGGTTCTCCTTCCTTCTGTTATTTAAATTACATTTCATTCTTCCTTCCATCTTCATTTTACAACTGCTCCTTCCCTTAAGTAATCTACCTCATACCTTCTCTTCACTGCATCTTATGCCTCCATCTAAGGAAATCAGGAACTATGACATGCAGCACTGTAGGTTGCGTTCTAAAAGGACCCAGTCCTGGAACAGACATGAGACCTCTCTTATGCTTGTTGTTAGAAAGCCATTGTCCCTGGGACTTTCACCAGGGACCAATGGAACAAGCGCAGATGACTCTGGCCAGGGCCCCTTCTGTGATACCATCCATTCTGGTCTGGAAGTCAAAAGAACTCAGGAGGTCATAAAGATAGCCCAAAATTGGCTTCTCTGGGTTCAAAGTAAAAATGAAAAAAGCCCAAATTAAGCAAAACAGTCCTTGCTTTTGGTAGACAGAAGCAGAAAGCTTGGATTTGTGCCTAATTCAAGGAAACTGGCACTCACCTGGCTGAGTCAAATACTAAATATGATCCCTCTGCCCACTCCCCAGTCTCCTAGTAGCACTTGTACTTATTCAATAGAAGAAGAAATTTCAAGGCTTAATTAGTGCAAATGAAGAAGTGTTAACAGTGGTTAATGTACCCAACCAAGAGTAAAGATTTTATTAAACATACTTCACACAGATGCAATTTCTATTACCTACTATAGTTAAGACTACTATCTAGCATTAGTAAATGTAGGACTGCAGAGGTAGTTAAATAACAGATATTACTTTTACTCTGTTTTCAGCCAAAGCTTATGATATGCATTCATTCAACAAACATGCATTGAGCACCTACCAAGTGCTAGGTACTGTGTTACATACGGGTAATAAGCACTGAAAAGACAGACCCCTGTTGTCCTGGAGTGATACGTGCTGTTGACCATGAAAACTGGTTAGTACAAGTAAGATAAAAAAAGGAAAAAGTAAATTTTGAAAGGAAAAACCCTCACTGCCTTTCGATTTTAAAATAGCCTTCTGAGACTATGGGGTCCAGTGGTCAAGTGGTCATCCACTCTGTGCAAACAGCTCTAACCTCACTCATCTTTTGAAACACTCTTTTCACTGGTCAGTTGAAGGCCAGGCTTGAAGAGCTTTTTTGTTTTTTTTTATTTTTCTGGTTGCCTCATTCTGTCTTTTAAACCATGACAGAAAAGGATGAATAGCCAGGAGAACAGAGAGCCTGACAACTCAATTCCATCACCCAGAGTCCTTACTGAGCTGCCACCTGGACAGAGCCCAGTGCTAGATGCTCTTGCTAATAATACGTGTTTGTGTCTTCTCCCTGCAGGACCTTGGCACACACAAGACTTGACAGGAAACTGCTCCAGAGCCCATGGTGGGTGTGGGATTAGGGCCTGAAATGAGACTTCATGTGTGAATCTTTGTGGGGAGTAAGGAAAAAAGAGGGAAATATGACTCTAAGGTTAATTACTTCCCAGGGAGCTCACACTTTGAGCAACATTGTGGGGAAGGGCTGGCTGGTGACCGTGTGAAGGTTAATGGCACTATTATATACTCAAAGAATCTATGTTGTTCTATGACAATTAACAATAAAGAGATGGACTTCTTTTTAACAATAACATAATTGACCATAACCACTCTTCTGGTGCACAGAGACAGGGCAGTAAAAACGGGGGCATTATTAGAAGACGCAAACGCACATGCACACGCACACGCACACACACCAAGCACTTTGCAAGGAGACTCTCTCCACTATCTTTGGCTTCTCAGATGATCATGGCATCAGTTAAAATTGGGAGAGCTTAATTATTCTTTTGGTTATTGGGTGATATGGTTTGACTGTGTCCCCACCCAAATCTCATGTTAAATTGTAATTCCCAATGTTGTGAGAGGGGCCTGCTGGGAGGTGATTTGATAATGGGAGTGGATTTCCCCTTTGCTGTTCTCATGATAGTGAGTGAGCTCTCATGAGATCTGGTTCTTTGAAAATGTGTCATGCTTCCCCTTTGCTCTCTCTCTCCTGCTGCCATGTGAAGACATCCTTGCTTCCCCTTCACCTTCCACTGTGATCATAAATTTCCTGAGACCTCCCTAGCCATGCTACCTGGACAGCCTGAAGAACTGTGAGTCAGTTAAATCTCTTTTCTTTATAAACTACCCAGTCTCGGGTAGTTCTTTATAGCAATGTGAGAATGGACTAATGCATTGGGTGAAACTCATTTGAAGATACCAAAATGCTAAAGCTTAGCATGGAGAGAGTTTTAAGGTTTCCTTAGAGTGAGACTTTTAAGGCAATGTATGTTTCTCAATTGGACCCACTGGGAAAAGGTCAACCAGGCACACTTGAAAACTGTGTCTGTCTTACTCTGTCCCTAGCATGCAGCATGTGCTCTGTGAATACCTGCTAAATGAAGACTCTTCAAATCCCAGAAAGGTGGGCAAGGCTGCCTCTCCATCACCCTGGGGGCAAGACAAGAGCAGAGACAAGAAACTGACTACTGCTCGAAGCCTCAGTTTTCTTACCTTTAAAATGAGGCTATTACCCCAGCTTTGAGAATTACATGGAACAATAACTGAAAATTTGTTTAATTATTAAAGGGATTATAGATGTAAGAAATTATTTTTACTAGTTTAAACACCTGTTTAAATGTTTCACCTTATTAAGGGTAAGAGTATAATGCTTTAAAAGGAGATGTTCTCAGTATAGAATACATATATTATACAAGTGACTCTTAGTTCACCCAGGTCATGTAAATGGGGTTTACGGAGAAAAGCGCAGAAGAGTTTTCCATGTCACTATTGATTTCAGTTTGCCCAGGAGTGTAAGAAGTTTCCCTGAGTGTTTTCAGTGCTAAAACCAGAACAGAAGTGGGAAAACCAGGATGAGATTTTCACCTGTCCCTGTTCAACTCTCTTAATTCCATGAGCTCCAAGTTCAGTTTTCTTATTTCTAACAGAGTGTTAATAAGCTTATGAAAATAAAGACAATATCCTTGAGTGATGTCAGATATTGAATGAGTGACAGAAATCTGTCCCTGTGGTCCTTGGTGAGATATTAGGGGAACCAAAGGAGCAGAAGAAAAAAATACTCTCTTTCATTCTGTTTCTTCTCCCAGCCTCCTGTTACTCATCTTTGAGAACAGCTGTGAGTTGAACAATGTACACTCAACACTGGCCACCTGAAATCAGTCACTGTGCGACTCCCAGGCTTCTCCAACCACAGATATGCAAGAATAATGTTTTCAAAGTGTCAGTGGAGAACATAAGTTCTACTGAGCACAAACTTGGGAGGCAAGTAATCAAGGCATTTACCTGATGAATGAAGAGGGGGAAGAAGGCATTATCATTTCAAATATATCTAGCACATTCCCATTAAGCCATGGAACTTGCAGTTATTAATCACCAAAATAAATGTACCTTGCCCTTAGATAAGATACATTTCTCTTGCCCTTAGAACAAGAGAAACCACCAATACAACTCTTTTTTTCATCAAATTATCGAAAACGAAATGAATTTTGAAAGAATATCCTAGGTGAATTAGACATTCAACTATTTAACAAGAGGTTTTGCTGGGACTCTCATTTATTATTTTGAGAAGTTAAGTCAGTTCCTGCCAATAATTCAGTAGCGTTTACATCTCCATTATTTCACAGGCAGGAGATTCCGTGGCTAATGGCCAGTCCCTATTGTATCTCGAGTTTGGCATTGGAAATGGTTATAAGAGCTTCACACTGAGCCAAGAGTCAAGTTAGAGATCTCCTGTGCAGAAAGGGGTGGGCATTCCATTATTCTGCAATATAGCAGAGTAAAATAAGTAGGATTTCATTTAGGCTGTGTGGTTTTTGTTTTTTAGATTAGGTTAAATGGCCAAGATGCTAAAAGCCTTCCTGTCTTGTACAAATCGAGTGCTTCTGTCTGCTGATTCTGACCATTCTGGCTGCATATTCTGAAAAGCTCTTGATAAGCGTCTTAAGTGTAGACAGACATCTCATATGTCTTGCTAAGCACAGGCACATTTTCATATCGAAAAGGTGCTGCACCTTTTGAAAGTCTCCCTCTTCCTTCAGGGGTACTTTATAAGCAATACAGAGAATTTTAAATTAAACTCTAAATTCAAGATTCAAACATTAGTCCCCAGTTTTAGGGAAAAAAATTGTTTAGAGGACAAGCCAGAACATCAATATTTCAAAGTATACCCACCAGAAAGATACCTGTTCTCAGAGAAAGCTCATTTCACAGTTTAAAGAAAATAAAGAAAAGAAAAGGCACAAAATGAAAAAAGAAAAAGCAGTCTGGGTCTACTGTCCATCCGTCCACCCATCTGCAATCTGGCCTTGCCCTCCCTGGACCGTCCTCCTCTCCCTTCAAGCCTGGAGGGAAGGTCCCTCTGGCAACAGAATATCCTCTTCCACCCACTGGCTGATGCTCAAAATTCTACTATTAGGACATAATCCCTTTAGTTTCAGCTTTGATCACTGTTAAAATGCAAATACCTCTGGGTGGGGTAATACTTAAACTGTTATCAGCCCTTTACAGTCCACCAAGGAGGGAGGAGCTGGGCAAATTTCACTAAGCATTGGAGGGCAGATCTGGAGGCCAAAAAGCCACAGAGGGTGACGTGTGGGCACCCAAGGAAGATCCAAGGGCCAGAAAACAAACCGCTTCTCCCATGTGCCAAGTCATGGCCGGACCTGAAAATAGGAATCTTATTTTGTCTGAATGGGACAGCATACATTTATGTAGAAATTCGTCCACCTAAGAATCTAAGAAAAGCAGTAGCTGAACAATGGGACAAGCTATCATTCTACTAAAAGATAACTCAAATGTTGGGGCTCGTTCTGCAATAAAATATAATGGCTAATCCTCAGGGTTCAGCCTTTCTGTTCTAACTTTAACTAAGGAAAAAAGTTTAGCCTTGTTAAAGCTATTATCTGTTCCTAAATTGCATAGTATATAAAATGTAAATGTGATCACACCACTCTTAAATTATTATAACAATACGCCATTCTGTTTTCTTCCCCTTGACATTTACAAAATTCATTTGGAAGAGTGGGATCTACCTCACAGAGATTAGTGATAAATCATGTATTTTTAATGAATATCAATAGGAGAAACCCCATGACATAGCCCACCATCTAATTTGATTAAACTGTGCTTAAGGCAACACTACCTCTCTGGCTAGGGAATAGCTCCATAATGACTTTGTGAGCATTATTGCAGGCTGTTTTAATGATTTAATGAACTGCCTCTATATTTAGTTCAATAGCCTTAAAATGATTAGTGTTTAAGAAAAATTAGCTCACTTTGATTTGATTCTATTTGATGGTAAGTTTAAATAACCTAACCCTTCAAAACACAGTGGAAAAAAAATCCTACAATCCCAGCCAGCTAACTGCTAGAAAACATTATGACCATCATTAATAACCATTCATTTATGTTTAGCTACAGTATCCAGGCTGACATGCTCATCCGAGGAGCTGGACTGTAGCAACAAGGGCTAATGCTGCATTTCATCTTCCTTTCTACGACTGGGAAGGGGAGGGAGAGGAGAGGAGATGGGAGAAGCAAGACAGAGCCTTCGATTTCATGTTGGGCTATACGGAATTTTCTCTAGTTCAGGTCTAAAGTGGGCATCTGTCTACACTTGGGAGAAGTTCTGGGTTTCTAAAAGAGAAGGAGGGGAAAATTGGTGTGAGGTTTTGAGCCAACCTCTCCTGCTGTGATGCAGGCAGTCAGCATAGTTAGGTTTGAGCAGTGTGGTCAGGAAGCTCCCTGGGACACCCGGATGGGAGTCAGGGAGGCTTTCTGCAAAAAGACTGAGGCAGATGGCTTTTCACCAGGGAAAGCGATCTAAGAGTTGGTGTGATACCGCAGGGACCAAAGCCAGCTCCTTATTCCAAAAGAAAGAAAGTCACAGCACACACACAGAAGTCCATTCTGCAATATCCTCATGGATGACCGCTGCTTGTCCACACCCCAAAATGTGGAAAAGAATTGCACACTGGGGACTCCAGTACTGCACTTCATCTGAAACCATCTAGGCCAGTCATCTTCTGTGCAGATCACAATGTTACAAAACCATTATCAGAAGAAAGAGACAAACTGGGAAGTCTGTTTGACTTTGAACTTTAGAATAACAATAGGTAACATTTATTAAGCACTTACCAAATGCCAGGCACTGTTTACTCTTTACATAAACCCAAGAGTTAGATACAATGATTATCCCCATTTTTGGCAAAGAAGCCAGAGGTCAGAAAGACTAAGCAGCTTGCCTAAGTCACACAGCAGAGTGTAGGGAGGGACAGGCTTGCACCCAAGTCTGCTTGACCTCTGGTTCTTACCTACTCCATCCCATTGTCTTTCATTTTGCCATCTGTGCCATGTGACGTGCTGAGTATATTCTGAGTTAGAAACAGGGATAGACTTAAAGAAAATGGATGTTAGAGGAAGGTTGGTGAGTATCCAATGAATAATTCACTAAATGAGGCCACTCACCCCAGCCTTCATTATTCAGAGCTGTCGCTGTGGATTCTTGGGCCTTGGGGGCAAGAATGCAATCCACTAACCATTACTACTCCTTGTCTTTGGGAAGGGAGAGGAAATATTTCTAGATGAGCCATTGTCATCTAATGAAAAAGCCCTGTATTTCTTGGCATGTATTGGGTACTCCCAAGACACCTTCCTCTTCTCTCTCTCTCTCTGTTAATGTCCACCCTTCCTCCACTCTCCTAATCTGCCTCTTCCCACACTCTGATGTGTGCACACAGATCCACACAATGTGCTCACGCATGCAACACAGGTGCACATACACACATGCACAGGCATACTATTCAGTCCCATTTCATGGACATTTACTGAGTCCATAGTGTGGGGCAGGTACTATGCTGATATGGTTTGGCTCTGTGTCCCCACCCAAATCTCATCTTGAATTGTACTCCCATAATTCCCACATGTTGTGGGAGGGACTTGGTGGGAGATAATTGAATCATGGGGGCAGTTTCCCCTATACTATTCTCGTGGTGTGAATAAGTCTCATGAGATCTGATGGTTTTACCAGGGGTTTCCACTTTTGCGTCTTCCTCATTCTCTCTTTGCCTGCTGCCATCCATGTAAGATGGAACTTGCTCTTCCTCGCCTTCTGCCATAATGATAAGGCTTCCCTAGCCACGTGGAACTGTGAGTCCAATTAAACCTCTTTCTTTTGTAAATTGCCCAGTCTCGGACAATTACGTCTTTATAAGCAGCATGAAAATGGACTAATACATATGCCAACATGGGAAAGAGATGAATGAAAAAGGGTCTGTGCCCATGGCTCTGTACTTGAAGGAGGGCTCGGTCTCCTAGGGAGGAGGGAGTGGTTCAATAATCATGCCCACCATCTCATGGCCATAACTCTCTTGGCCTAATCCCAGACAACCCAGCACTTTTTTCAGAGTCCTTTTTGCAAGTGTGTCAACCTCCCTCCTTTCTTTCTTTTTCTTTCTTTCTCTCTTTCTTTCCTTCTTTCCTTCTTTCCTTCCTTCCTTCCTTCCTTTTCTTTTCTTTCTTTCTTTCTGCGACAGGGTCTCACTCTGTTGCCCAGGCTGGAGTGCAGTGGTGTGATCTTGGTTCACTGCAACCTCTGCCTCTCAAGCTCAAGGGATCCTATCACCTCAGCCTTCTGAGTAGCTGTGACTACAGGGGCCACCAGCATGCCCGGCTAAGTATTTTTTGTATCTTTTTGTAGCAACAGGGTTTCGCCTTGTTGCCCAGGCTGGAACCTCCCTTCTGATATCACCTTCCCCAGTGACTCAGAGCCACCCTTTGTCTTTCTCACCCTTACTTCAATCTTCCTTCCCCATCCCCTCACCAAAAACAAAAGAAAACAAAATAAAATCCTGAACCCATGACTCATTTTCATGAGGCCAATTATTCTGACACACTCATCCTAGACTTACATATAAATAACTGAGAATAACTTTAGTAGCTTTTCTCCTCCCAGAGAGGCTATGAGCAACTATTTTGTACTATTTAAGAGAATCAAGCCATTTGTGTGGACATTTCCTGATGGTGGAGCCGTAAATTCTTGTACAGGGCAGGAAATGTAAACGAATGAAGTAAGCTACATGAAAACTGACCAACTAGACAAACAAGTTCCATCTAAAAGGGGCAGCACCACTCAGCAACAGCCCATGGCTACCAATCAGTGTTCCCAGAGCACCCCAGCTTTCAAGGAAAATACAACATCCTGATTTTTATTCAAAACATTCTAATTTTTTTTAAGTTGGTTGAGTAAAAAATAAAATAAAATGCCATACAGGCTAAACAAATACAGTCCACAGCTGCCAGTTTGCAACCTCTGCCCCACTGTTACACAAGCAGCATTGACAGACCAACTATGTGATGGCCTATAGAGCAGGAGTCTCCAGTGCCACAGCCACGGCTCCCCGCAGGAGGGATGCTCTGCACAGGCTTGCTTTCTTATTTTGGAACAGGGTCCCCCTCTGTTGTCCAGGGTGGAGTGCGGCAGTGGGATCACCACTTACTGCAGCCTCAACTTCCTGGACTCAAGTGATCCTCCTGCCTCAGCCTCACAAGTAGCTGGGACTACAGGCATGTGCCACCATGCCTGGCTAATTGTTTTCTGTTTTGTTTTGTTTTTGAGGTGGAGTCTCAGTCTGTCACCCAGACTGGAGTGCAGTCGTATAATCTCGGTTCACTGCAACCTCCACCTCCTGGGTTCAAGCAATTCTCCTCCCTCAGCCTCCCAAGTAGCTGGGATTACAGGCACCTGCCACCACGCCCAGCTAATTTTTGTATTTTTAGTAGAAACAGGATTTCACCATGCTAGCTAGACTGGTCTCAAACTCCTGACCTGAGGTGATCCGCTCGCCTCTGTCTCCCAAAGTGCTGGGTTTACAGGCATGAGCCACCACACCCAGCCGTATTTATTATTTATAAAGACAGGGTCTCACTATATTGCCCAGGCTGGTCTCAAACTGACTCAAGCAGTCCTCCAGCCTCAGCCTCTCAACATGCTGGAATTGCAGGTGTAAGCCACTGCACCCGGCTGCACAGGGTTTCAAAAACCTTGGCTTATACCTGTAGTCCCAGCACTTTGGGAGGCCGAGGCAGGCGGATCTCTTGAGGCCAGGAATTCGAGACCAGCCTGACCAACAAGGTGAAACCCCGTCTCTACTAAAAATACAAAAATTAGCCGGGTGTGGGAACCACAAGCCTGTAGTCCCAGCTACTCTGGAGGCTGAGGCATAAGAATCACTTGAACCCAGAAGGCAGAGGTTGCAGTGAGCCAGGATCATACCACTGCACTCTAGGGGCAACAGAGCAAGACTGTCTCAAAAAAAATTAAAATTAAAAATTAAGAACAGTGCTAAAATAAGCACACAGCAACACATGTGTAAGCATATATCTTGTGCGTGGATGCACGTATTTGAGTGTGGAAAGGGGTAGGTTGGGGGAGTGGATGAAGGGTGGTCATTAACAGAGAGACAGAGAGAAGAGGCTGACACGTGCCTCTTGAGGTGAACCTAGAAGACCCTAGATGTTGCTGCTAATAACTTTCCTGTAAGCCACCTAAATCTCCAAATCTGTAATTCTTGATGAAAAAAAAAAAAAAAGCTCCTGGCTATGCATACGCAATATCCTCCAATTGGAATTAAAAATTACTTGACCTACATTTAGACCTTCTGACTCTGTTTTTCAGCACTGTGTTCTTGAAACAGCTGCTGCTGATTCCGAATTCTGACCCTACTTGTTACTTGCTTCTGCTCTGCCTCTGAGAGCTTTCTGTAATCACAAATCCAGTTGTTTTAACAGAAAATATGAAGTTTTATGCAGAAGACAGGTTTTAAAATTTAGAAAGCTTTACGGGAAAGTGGCAGACCATGATTTTCAAAGAGTGGGGAATCCCATAAATGTGCCACTTTAAATTCCATCGTCTCCTGGCAAGTGGAAAACTTGCCCTAAAAACTGGGGTGAGGAGATGGATCAGCGGTTTTGGACCCAAAAGGGAAAATCTCAACAGGTTTCCTGTATGTGCAAAGCCACTTGAAATTGAGTATGTGTCAACACAGATTTAATTAACTCCCAGCCAGGACCTATTGGAAATGATCCCAGAAAGTTGGGACAAAGGAGAAGGTGTTAATTTCTCAGCAGGAGAGAAAGTGCCTTTTAACTGCATTGGATTATGGCTTAGGGCCTGGTGATAGAGCCGCTGTGCATTTTCAGATGATTCATTTCAAGTGGGCTGAAAACGGGTGGCAATAAAAATCAACAAGTCAGTCCCTGCCGGTAAGGCTGGAAGATGCAGGACAGGGTCCGGCAGTCAACCCCATTCACATTATTCACTTATTCCATGCACAGGTAGTCCCAGAATCTCTGATTCCAGGAAGGACAACAGGAAAGTGTCCTCAAGAATTTAAAATCCAGGTTACTTTGTAAGAGTTAAACCACTTTTTAAAAATGAAAAATGACACACTTATATGATTACCTTTTATAGGAGAAAGCAAAGAGACTGGGAAGTTTAGGGGTTTCAAACCCCAACTGACAATGGCAGCCCCTAAACCAGGATCCTCCCTCGCATCCTCAGAAAGCCATACAGATCCACAAGGACAGCAAGTAAACCACACATAAACCAGGACTTCAGCCTACTGGGACAAACACTGTGAATTTCAAATTACCTCTAAGTAATAGATATTGATTGATAGATGATAGATTAGATAGATAGATAGATAGATAGATAGATAGATAGATAGATAGATAGATGCAACCATCAGTTGAACCGATTGAAGTAATCAGAGTATAATCTTGGAGAAGCAGAACCAGACATGATCATAATTGAGTAAGCAGACACAAAATCAATTATATGGTACCCTGTTAGGAGAAAGCCTGGAACACAGAAGGGAAACTCTAAGGAGTGGGAAGTTGACCCTGTTTAGTCGTTGGTGTTCAAGGGGAGGAGGCATTGAAGTCGGGGGATTGTGAACCTCCTAATCCCTGGAGAAATGGACTTTGTTGTGGGGTAGGAATGACTCATGAAGCCACATGGTAGGCAAGATTGAACACTTTTCTTAAGAGTCCACTTATCCACACCAGGGTTCCAGGCTCACCAAGCAATCTTCCCTAGACAAACCTGGCTTCCCAATCATGCAGGTACCCAGAAGAGGCTAGGCAGGAAGTATGAACATTTCAGGGATCAGAAAGCACTTCCCCACTCTAAACAATAAGCTGACATCTGGCTGCTATGTATGCAGCAGTCGTCTGTGAGCTTGATTGATGTGGGTCTGCCTCCCCAAGTCCAATCAGCTACAATGACACGGCAAAGGGCTAAACCCAAGACAATTGTACATTTATCAACAAATTACCTTTTGTTAGATAGTAACTCTGAAGCAATCTATGCCCCCTTTTGTACCTAAAATGCTTTCTGTGTGCCCAGACCTGTTCTAGGTGCTTGAAGGTAATAAAATAAGGTCCTGCCAATCGACTCAGAAGAATAAAACTTGACATACAAAACAATTAGAGGACAATAAACTGTAATAAGTAATTGAGTATTAGGTAGGGCTCATCAGATAGTATTTGCATGAAAGTTGAAAGAGAAACACATCCCTTGGGGACTAGAGCTGTGATACTAGTAATCATAATATGTTTAATTTTATCACACTTCATCATCAATAAAGCAATTACACATATTTGATCTAATTTAATCCTCTCACTAACCAGTTGAAGCAAGTGCTATCATCCCCTGTTTACAGACAAAAAACCTGAAGACCAGAGAGCTTCAGCTACTTGGTCCAAGTCTTAAAGCTAGTTAAAGTCAAGCCACATCTCCTGATTCCAAAGCTAGTGCTCCCACAATACCCAGCTGAGATCAGGAAAGTAAATGAGGGGATACTAAGGACCTTTAGTGAGCGGAGAAAGACATGATGCCTGACATCAGGGGAGGTTTCCTGAAGGAATCAAGATTTGGGGGGAGAACCTGCAGGTGAGTAGGCGTTAGAGAGAAGGAAGAGAACATATCCTGAGCAAGGTCAGACTCTCCCCCTGAGATGTCCTGAGGTGTCTCTGGGTCATACCCTTGCAAATCAAGACTAAAACATCAGTCTGTGCCAGAGTTGGATCCAAATATTGTGGAGCCTGGGGTTTGTAACATTGAAGAAAAAGAATACAGATCCCCTTAGGGCCCCTGGAATAGGTCTCTACAAATTTTTAGCATCACATAAACCCTTCTTTGGTCATCGCTGATATTCATAAGCCCCCAGATCCTATTCAGACCTATCTGCTGATCCGCTTCCAAAACCAGGAAAGGCTCCTGCCCTTCCCTGGGACCTAATCTATAGAAAGGATTTGTGTTAGTTTGGATTAGACTCAGCTGCCAGTGACAACAATAACAGCAACACCAAAACAGTAGCATAGATGAAAGAGGTTACTTTTCCCAATATGATAACTAATGATCAAGATAAAAGAGACTCACATTCCTTCTATCTTGTTGTTCCATTATTCTTTTTTTTTTTTTTTTTTTTTTTTTTTTTTGAGACGGAGTCTCGCTCTGTCACCCAGGCTGGAGTGCAGTGGCCGGATCTCAGCTCACTGCAAGCTCCGCCTCCTGAGTTTAGGCCATTCTCCTGCCTCAGCCTCCCAAGTAGCTGGGACTACAGGCGCCCGCCACCTCGCCCAGCTAGTTTCACCATGTTAGCCAGGATGGTCTTGATCTCCTGACCTCGTGATCTGCTCGTCTAGGCCTCCCAAAGTGCTAGGATTACAGGCTTGAGCCACCACATCTGGCCCATTATTCTTAATACACAGCTTCAACCTCATGGTCCAACAAGGCTGCTCAAGTCCAGCCATCATCTGTCTTCCAGCCAACATAAAAAAAGTAATTTCTGGAAGATGTGCATACTTTTCTCTTTAAGGACACTTCCTTGGGGTTACACACACTTCTTATGCTTGCAACCTATTGGTTAGAATTTATCAGATGGCCATACCACACTGCAAGGGAGACTGAGAATAAATATGGTCTTTATTCTGGATAGCCATGTAACCAGCAAAACATCAAGGGTTCTATTACTAAGGAAGAGGAGGAAATGTATGGTAAGAAACTACTTACCACAGAACTCAAGTTCCTTTGAGGAAGACTGTGGAACTCCCAGTGAAGTCACTGAAAATGGACATGGTAATGATTGCACAACCTGGAGGCAAGATCACAACCAGGCAAGAAGCAGTCCATTTCATTCACCCTACTTCAAGGCCAAATGAAAACCACCAGAGAGGAATACTGAGCATGTGCAGCTCTCACAGCCATTGGTATACTCCGGGGCCTTTGGAGGACTTAGTTCAGGTTCCTTGGGCAAACCTGGGTTTAACTCCCAGCTCCACCAGTCATAAAATACATGACATCAAGCAAGTTGCTGAACTGCTACATTATCCAAAACTCTTCTGGTTGCAAGTGATAGAGGCCATTTCAAATTAACTTACATTAAAAAGGGAATTTACTTGCCCCCTAACCCAGAAGTTTAAAAGGTTGTCCAGCTTTAGGCATGTCTGAATCCAACCTCATGGCTCTGTCTCAGTCTTGGACTCTGCTTCTCTCTGGGACTGGCATCATTCCCAGGCAGGTTCTCTTATCAGGTGTTAGCAAGCCAACAAGCAGAGCTTATCATCTCCTTACTTAGCAACCCCAGAAGAAGGAAGAGCCCCTTTCTGATTGTCCCGATCAAAGACCCGAAGTCAACTCTGGTCCAGCAGAAGTGATTTATACATCTTTGAGCCAATCATGGTGTCTCTGACTGGCCTGGAGCTGGGTGGGGCTGGCCTCACCTGAATCACAAGGGCCAAGAGTGGTTCTCCAAAGGAAACTGAGGATGCTATTAGAAGAAAGGGGAGAATTATGCTAGTTAGGCAGAAGCAACATGTCTTTGTCCATTTTGTGTTACTATAACGATACATGAGGCTAGATGATTCATAAAAAAAAGAGGTTTATATAGCTCATGTTTCTGTAGGCTGGGAAGTACAAGAAGCATAGCACCAGCATGGCTTGGTTTCTGGTGAGGGCTTTCATGCTGCATCACAATATGGCAAAATGTGGAGGGGGAAGTGGGCTCATGGGAAGATGCAAAACCTGAGAGGCGCACTGGCTTTATATCAACCCACTTTCGTGGGAACATTCCCTCCAGAACTAGTCCAGTCTCCAGAGAGCGAGAACAGCCCCAAGCCATTCGTGAGGGATCCGTCCCCACAACCCAAACACCTCCCACTAGGCCTCACCTCCCAACACCGCCACCTCAGGGATCAAACATCAACACGATTTTTGGTGGGGACAAACTCAAACCATAACACAACAGAAGCTTATTTTTTTCATCTCTTAGTATAATACTTACTTTATCAGACAATTATGAGAATGGAATGAGACGCCACGCAGGAACACATTTAGCATAGTGCCAGGCACATCGCAGGAGCTTAAAAGATACATATGACTGGTTATAAGGGGCTACAACAGAGAGGGGAACCAGCATAAAAACTTCAGAGTGCCAGTACAGTGTGTGGCCCAGAGCAGAGGCAGTGCAGAGAAGAGGGACAAACTGACGTGTGTGGCAGGACAGAGGAGAAAAGTTCCAGAACAAGCATGTGGCAGTGTCCCTGGAACAGGCCAAGCAGCTATAGCAGGTCAGAGTCAGACCTGGTGGGGAGACGGCCTAGGGAACAGGGGACGAGGTTGGCGATGCCAGGCAGGACCTGGCAGGAATCACAACCCATGCCAAAGGGTCTGACTGAAGAGTTTAGCAAACTATTCGCTTGGTGCAATTACTTTTGCACCAACCTAATATTTGCAGATGACTTACAGAGGCATGGTCAAGGCTAAGTGAACTCCTGCGAGGTGTGTGGGTCCCAGAGACCAGCAAGAGGGGACCACAGTTTTTTTCATCCCCCAGGCTGAGGGAACCAGGGGAGAAATTGTATTGCTGGAAGCTAGTGACAGGTGGAGTCCCTCCATGAGGAAGGGCCGCCCAGCAGGAGCTAAAGTCACAGAAGGACGCAGCCACTGCCATGCCTGGGCTCTTTCTCACCCACCTCAACCTCCTGCTGGTGCCTCCTCTTGGCCAACCCAGAGCATGAAGGAGCCGCACGATGCATTCTGCAGAGGTTGGCCTCCCAGAACACGGAGCAAGCAGAGAAGGCAGACAGAGATCTAGAGGGACAAGTGGAATACCCAGCCAAGCCAGCATCAATGGCTCCTGGGGACCCTAACTCTCTGGAATCTTCTGCCCCTAATATGGAACTGCAGGGAAAGACGTAGTGGTGGTCTTTCCTCCTACTCCAAATCTCCCAGCAGTGGGAGAGAGGCATGGCTTCCAGAGGGTCAAGAAGGCAGGAACTCCAAGCAGACTGTAATTTCTCATAGGCAAATACACTCCAGAAAACTGTCCCTGCCTACCCCAGCATGGCCAGCTCACCTTACAATTACCCTCTCCTCATGGGCTCTACCCCAAGCCCTGAGCCAATGAGACCACAGTGGGCAGCGGGGATGCAGGGGGCAGGGCCCAGGTAGTCGTGTCGTGTTTCTGGAGAAAGCCTCTGAGGACCTGCACGGCTGCAGAGCTGTGCCCCCGACCCTCATCTCCCATCTCCTACACCTAGTCCACAGGGTTGGGCTTCTGTTTCCTCTCCTAGTTTATTCTCTAGTCCCCAGCAAGCATGGGAAGTTCACCTAAGCTCCAGCGGCTGACTCTCTGAGACCCCCACTTTCTGGACATGGTCCTGTCCCATTGTACAACAGTGCTTGGTACTTGTTTTTTGTTTTGTTTTTTTGAGACAGAGTCTCACTCTGTCACCCAGGCTGGAATGCAATGGTGGGATCTCGGCTCACTGCAACCTCCATCTCCCAGGTTCAAGTGATTCTCCTGCCTCAGCCTCCCAAGTAGCTGGGATTACAGGCACCTGCTACCACACCTGGCTAATTTTTTTTGTATTAGTAGTAGAGACAGGATTTTACCACGTTGGTCAGGCTGGTCGCTAACTCCTGACCACAGGTGATCCACCCACCTCGGCCTCCCAAAGTGCTGGGATTACAGAGGTAAGTCACCGCACCTGGTACTTGTCTTTTTTTGAAAGAGGCTTTAAGGTAATGGTTTAAAGTACAAACACTGCAACCAGTGGCTCCATCACTTACTGTGCACCCTTGGGTAAGTTACTTGACCTCTCTTCTCCCTAGTTTCCTCATTCATAAAATGGGAACAATAATAGTACCTGTCTTATAAATTGATTGTGGTGATTAAATTAATAGCTAGAAAATGCTTAGAACATGCTTCACACATTGTTAGCAACCAATAACTTTTAACTAATGTTACTATATTTTCAGTGAATGAAAGTTGAATTGGTTGTGGCAGCAAAGAGGACTGAATTCAGGAAGCTGGTCTTGAATTGTGAAGCTCCTGCTCCATGAGTGAAAAAATGACCAGTATGTCTTCTCAATTATATTCAACTTGGATTTGAGAGGCTCTCTCTGGGAGGTTCGTCCTTTGATGACCCAAAGTCCTGCTCCGCGTGCTTTTGTAATTATGCTCATTAACAGGACCAGGAGCAAAGTTATTTTTAGTATGCCTGGAGACAAATCAGAAAGTCCATAAGAACTAAAAGTAATCTTCCAAAAGTCTCCATTGGTGATCAGCGCGTATTTACACAGGCTTTTTGAGTGTGATGGAGGCTCAGTATGTGTCTCACGCTCTGCTGAAACCAGCTTTCTGAAGGCTGAGGAATGTCCACAGAACTTGGGGAATTAGTTATTTTAAACCAGTGACAATAAACAATGCCCTCCCTTTCCCTCCTTCCAGGCTCCACCTCGCTGACAGTTCCGTGTGAATGTCTCAATCCTAAGATCAGGGAAGCTAAAGATGGGAGAAATTGAGGCTCCCTCACCATGTCTTAAAATGTAAAGCAAAGAATGAGACAAATCACCTCTCCTTCAGATCATGGTGAGATTCAATAATTTTATTTATTTATTTAGAGACAGAGTCTCCCTTTGTTGCCCAGGCTGGAGTGCAGTGGCGCTATCTCAGCTCACTGCAACCTCTACCTTCTGGGTTCAAGTGAGTCTCCTGCCTCAGCCTCCCCAGTAGCTGGGATTACAGCTGTGCGGGACCAGGCCTGGCTAATTTTTATATTTTTAACAGAGAAGGGTTTCGCCATGTTGGCAGTCTGGTCTCAAACTCCTGACCTCAAGTGATCCACCCACCTCAGCCTCCCAAAGTGCTGAGATTACAGGTGTGAGCCACTGCACCTGGCCAATAATGATATATAATTCACATAGACAGTTCACCCTCCAGGGCCCCACCCTCTATTTTTTACTTTGAAAGATAAAATAGCAAGGATTTAAAGTTGTGAGCAATGTCAGACATAGTGGTGTGCACCTGTGGTCCCAGCTACTTGGAAGGCTGAGGTGGGAGAATCACTTGAGTCCAGGAGTTCTGGGTTGTAGTGTGCTATGTCAATTGGCTATCCACACTAAGTTCAGCACCAACATTGTGACCTTCCAGGAGCAGAGAACCACCAGGCTGCCTAAGGAGAAGTGAACCAGCCCAGGTTGGAAACAGAGCAGGTCAAAACTCCCATGCAGATCAATACTGGGATCACACTGGTGAGCAGCCACTGCACTCCAGCCTGGGCAACATAGTGAGACCCCATCCCTATTTAAATAAAGTTGTGGGTATGCTTTGCTGATTCCTCTCTGATGTCCTCCTGTTCCTCATTTTCAGCAGCAGTGTAGGGTGCTCCTTAAGAGCCACATCAGGCTCTGAGGGTGTGTCCCACCATGTCCTTCTGTCCCTAGATCTCTAACACCAGAGCTGATCCTCAGAGTCACTGCTCATGTTCATCCATCCAATCGGGGCAAAAGCTGAGTTCTCATGTTCATCCACCCAACCAGGGGTAAAAGCTGAGTTCTAGAGGTGTTGGATCTGAAAGATACCTCAGATACCATCTAGAACCATCACTTCAGCTTACTGAAAAGGACGCTGCATCCAGAGAAGAGACAGGATTTAGACAAGACTACAGAGCTAATAACTCTGAGATCCAGAATGTAATTTAGACCTCAAGACTTTCAAGTATTCATGCATGCATTCATTCTTCAACTAGGGTATTTGACAAGCATTTTTGAGTATCTGTGATGTGCCTAGCACTAGATTAGCAAGACAGGACCCACTCTCCCAGGGGACACAAGGCAGCAAATGGATCATTTCCACATAGATTTATAGCCCAGAGCTCTTTCCCTACACCTCACAGCTGGGATTTGAGCACAGAATCTGACCCTCTACATCTATGGAGGCACATCTGCAATTGAGATGCATATCACTTATAAGAATGACAAGAATAGCATGAAACCACTCACTTTAATCCATCTGACCTGTGATGACAAAAACCAAAATGAAAATGTGCACACCAAAGCACCGCCCTTCCACAGAATGGTTGTGTGCGTAAAGAAAGAGCATGAACTTAGAAATCAGAAAGCCCTGGATTTGAAACTGATCTACTGTTAATAGTTACTAGCTGTGTGATGCTGTGCAAGGGACTTTACCCCACTGGGCCTGTTTCCTCACCTATAAAAAGGAAGTGATAATGCTATTTCATAGGGTTATTGCAGGATTAAATGAGGTAATGGACCAATGGATGCAATTCACACAACACAGTCCCTAACACACCACAGTGCTCAAAACACATCAGCAAAACACATCAGCAACTCTTGCTCTACCACCCCCTCTGCTATAGTTAGCACTGCAGTTCCATTGCTGGCCTCTGAGGAAATCATGGGCCAGGTGCAGTGAGAGGCAGAGGCAGGCAAATCTCTTGAGCCCAGGAGTTTGAAACCAGCCTGGGCAACCTAGCGAAACCTCATCTCTACCAAAAACACAAAATTAGCCAGGCATGGTGGGAAGATCTACTGAGGCCAGGAGGTCAAGGCTGCAGTGAGCCATGATGACAACAGGCACCCCACCCTGGGCAATAGAGTGATATCTGTTTAAAAGACAGAGAGAGAGAGAGAGAGAAATTATGGCATTTGGAAGACTTAATAAAAATGATTCACTTGAAAGAGTGATATGATTACAAACAAAGCCCCCAACCAGTTTTCCTTTTATTTCCTGGAATTTTTTTTTTTTTTTTTTTTTTTGCACCTATCAATAAGTGTTAGAGTCTGCCCCCTAGTGGTCATGCGACACAGCACGCGCTTACGCAGATGAAAATTCAGCCCCCAAAACATACACCCCATCTGTGTTTGGTTAACTTGCAATGGTGCCTCCTGCCTAGTCACAACAGATTTTTATCTCAACAGAAAAATTGAACAGGAACAACTGTGACTAAAGTTAATAAGATTGATTGTTTAGCATAGAGGTTAATCTTGGCTGCACATTAAAATCACACACACACATACACACATCAATGCCTGGGCTCCACCCCAAACCAATTGAATCTGAACGTCTGGGGGAAAGGTCCAAGCATGAAGAGTTTTTAAAGCTCTGCAGGTGATTCTGGTGAGTAGCCGGGACTCAGAATCGGAGATTTCAAAACTCTATCAGAACTTGACAAATGACAGCACAGGCCATCCCCCTGTAGGCAGCTCTCCCAGAACCCTCTGTGCGCTCTGCAGACATATTGCCCTTGATCAGAATGGTTTTGGTGCCCTCGGGGGAAGCTGCTTTCAGACCATGTCGCATATATTTTGGAGCACTCTCAATACTGGCAAATTTTTGTCTTTTGACAGTGGATTTGAGTTTGGATAAAAACCCTCAAATGATTCCAAAATCAAGCTCGCTGAATATGCTGGGCCATTTTGCAGGATAAACTGGGTAAGACCATTTTGGTCAAACACAACATATGGCCAAGGGGATGGATTTTCTCATGCGCCTCATAATTGACACAAAAAGCAATTCCAAAAGAGGGCCACAAACATTTTTATTAGTAACAGCTGTATTGGAGCCCGCATGCTGCTCCCCAAAGCACTGTCATTAAAAGACAATGTTGATCTGGATGTGTGAGGGCTGGCGGGACTATTAAAAGTCTGCCTCATTATGTAAGGGTCAAACCCAAATTTAGAATTGAAAGGGGGAAAACTGGTGGGAGGGGTCAGAACCGAACAGCCCCTGGGCTTTATGGTCCTCTCTGTTCATCACCCTACACTGTCAGAATCCAATCTGCTGCACCTAAGAAGGACCTCATTCCAGGCCAGCAGAGCGACAGCCAACCCCAGGAGCTGCTAAGGATCTCTGTTCAGGGACACCAGACTTTTCTTCCCAGGAAACTCTGCAACCAGGTGAGATGATTCAATATTGCGTGGTGATTTTTGTTAGTCCTCTAAACCCTCATAACGAAATTCCCTCACATTCTATCAGATAAATCCTAACTGGTGAGAGCACAACACACTGTTAAACGCAAATAGTCAATCATAAATCAACCGGACTTTACTTCCAGCTCCAACATCTTGCAGTTATTTTCTTTCCCAGATGAGATTTTATTTTGCACTCATACCTCCCGAATCTGCTATGGACATTAACCATTGCACCCTCCTGTCTGGAGTCTTCTGTCTCTAGGATGGAGTTTCCCAGTGTGTATTTCAAGGAACACTGTTCCCTCGGTGCAAAAGTAATTATACTAATTATGGTTTTTGCCATTACTTTTGTAACCACAGTTACTGTTGCTCCCACCCAATAGTTTCACTGTATCCATTTGTTCATTCATTTATCCAATAATGATTTGCTGAGCACCTAGTGTGTCCCAGACAGGGGTGGATCCAGGTTTTGTGAGGCCAGAAGCTTATACAAATTCTCACAGTCCTTTTTAAGGAAAATAGCACAATTTGTGGACACAAAATTAGGCACAGGGCCTTGGAAGGGGCCTGTGCAACTGAGGGGCCCCCAAAGCTTAAGTTCTATCACTTCACAACACTTTCGTCTCTGGTTTCAGGCACTGCTCCTGGCTGTGGAGCTAATAATTACAGATGAAATGGACAAAGACCAGCCCTCATGAAGCTGACATTCTAAAGGGATAGAAATGGGAGCTGGAGATCAATAGAACTTAGAGGGGGAATAGGTCCATGGTCATAGGTTTGGAAACTAAGATGCTAAACAAAATTAAACAGGCTTCTTCATGTAAGGGCTTCTCAGAGTCATTCAAATGCAGATGCATTCCATGGCTCTGTAAGAGGGGCATTGTGATGCATCACTCCCCAAATTTATTTATCAGAGAATTCTTCTTTTGTGAGGCAACCCCATGGACAGAATTCTGTGAGGGCCACCTGGGGAAATCCCGCTCTGTCGTGTAGTGAATTGCTTGGCATGTGGACATCATCTGTATGTCATCCTCCATGAAACTGGGTCTCCTTCTTGTTTGGGGAAAAGCATTTGGTTTTTGTGCTAGAGAAATAATTTAAATCATTTCTCATTATTGTAGTTTTCTGACTCCTCTCCTACTGTTTTAGGCATTTTGAACACTTATCTCATCTCCTCTGCCTCTAACATTTCAGACTATAAGTCTCAAAATACATGTTTTAAAAGCCTTCCAATCAGGCCCTGGATTTTACATAGCATGGGTTCCTCTGAAAGTAACAAGCATTCACCTTATGAGGGATTTCCGAATTTAGAAATGCAAAATACCACAATACCTTGTGGCTTCAAAACCAGACGTTATTCTTAAGAATCACGGAAGAGTCAGCATTTGGGGTCCTTAATCTGCCTTCACACCTCCCTTTAACCCCTCCAACAGGGTGAGAAGGCTCTTGCGTGGGGCCTTGCTTTCCAGTGGTAAGAATTATATTTGTCTCAGTGCTGGTTTCAGAGACATCTGTCATGGCAGCCCATCCAGCTCTGTTCTCAGGGAGCTAACTTTAGCAGCAGATTCTGCATCTGCTGGCGGAGTTTGACACAGCATATGTTTGCCAAAGCAGCCCTTCCCAATGGCTGACTCTGTCTCGTGTGAGGACATTTAATATATCCTGAGAACTAATCATCCCTCTACTTTCCTAACGTGTAAGCTATTTTTAATTTCATCCAAGTTAACAAGCAGTCCTAGCTGGAGCCCATCTTCTGACTTCAAAATAAATAAAAAAGAATTTCTATAACTCAGATTTCTTCTCTGGGCAGGCCAGCAAATTTATCGTCACCTTTCTCCAAATAAAGTCTTTCTTTCATAGGCTCCCTGACTCTCCCATTAACCTTTTCGCCACTTGAGGAGATTAAGTACAAGTGAACGACCACTATGGTGGTCTTCAAATATGTCCACAATTTCTTTAACACTTCTCTCTTCAAAAGGCGGAGTTTCATTACCCTCCCCTCACGTGTGAGCTGGACTCAGTGATAAACTTCTAACAGCAAAGTGATGTGTTTGCCTTCCGAGGCTGGGTTATAAAAAGCACTGTGGCCTCTTTGTTTTTCTTGGATTACTCACTCTGGGGATAGCCAGGTGACGTGTCATAAAGACACTGAGGTAGCTCTGTGGAGAGATCCACAAGGTAAAAAACCAACTCCTCCTGCCAACAGCCAGGAAGGAGCTAAGGATTTTGCCCACAGCCGTGTGAGTGTGGCACCATGGAAGTGGATCCCCCAGCTCCAGTTACCCTTTGGGTGAATGCAGCCCTGACCACATCTTCACTTTGACCTCATGAGAGACTCTGAGACAGAATTGCCCCACTAAAGCCAGGTGCTGTGGCTCATGCCTGTAATCCCAGCACTTTGGCAGGCCAAGGAGGGTGGTTGACTTGAGGCCAGGAGTTCAAAACCAGCCTGGCCAACATGAAACCCTATCTCTACTAAAAATACAAAAATTAACCAGGCATGGTAGTATGCACCTGTAATCCCAGCTGCTTGGGAGGCTGAGGCAGGAGGATCGCTTGAACCCCAGAGGCAGAGGCTGCAGTGAGCCAAGATCCCACCACTGCCCTCCAGCCTGGGTAACAGAACGAGACTCTGTCTCCAAAAAAAAAAAAAAAAAAAAAAAAAAAATACACTACAAAATAAAAGAATCATCCAGCTAAGCTGCTCCTGAATTTCTGACCAACTGTAAGAGATAATAAATGCTTATTATTTTTTAAGCCACTAAGGTTTGAAGTCACTTGTCATGCAGAAATAGATACTAACACAACCATCTTATGGGATCTCATATGATGGTCCAGCTGCACACCCTGGAGCACTTGTCTCATCCATCTGCAGCAGCTGGACTGGATTGGTCTAGAGTGCAATTACTTGAGTAATGGGAAGGACGTCCATGGACTCCACCTTCTGGGTGAAGTTCAGTCCTGTCATGAGAGGGGCCTGCTTTCAAGATTCCCATGCCCCTGGTGGGACGGGAAGGTGGCACCCACAGCACTCCCAGTTTAATCCTGTCTGCTTCCTACACGCCAGGCAGGTGCCCCCGCACATCTCCAGGGGCCCTCTTCGTGCTTCCCCAGGCCACCAGCTAAGCTGCTACCATTGCCTGCTGCTTGGCTACTGAGACTACTCCGTGGGGCCCTGTCATTGTCACTGGATGCTGAGCTATCTGACAGCTGTCCTCCCATCTGTTTGTATCTCTTAGAGGGGTCCCAATGCAGTATTAGGGCTCCATGAACTTTATAGGCACAGCCTTCCTTTCTGTAGGGAGGCTGCCACCATGAGGTACCATATACAGGTAGCAGGCAGCATGCCAGAGAAGAACCATCACTCCCTTTTGACCTCCAGAGCCCTATTGCAGAATTTAGCTAGACACACCTAACACTTTTGTTCTTCAGACTAGATTTTCTCCCAGAGCCAGCAGCCTCCTTGTTCATTGCTTAGTAATCCCACCAGCAGCAGACACAAACAAGCCCACCAAGCATTCCTGTACAAATAAACGAATCCTAGTCATTTATCTTATTTATTTTCCTAAAAAGTTTCTTGGCCCCTATAACAATGAAATGACTCTTTCTCTGAGTGGGGAAGCTCTCAAGTTTTAATCTTAATAGCCCCATTTAAAATTTATTTCTAAGATAAGTATGTACATGTGTATATTGCAGGGTGTTGCTGCTAAGCAGTGATTGGTCTCCAGATGGACCCTTTTTGGAAGGAACTATGGCTATATTTATGTATCACCAAACCTCCAACTTTCAAAATCCTTTCAAATACATTGTACAGCACACCAGCTCTTCAGGATGTTGGGGTTCTGTGGTCATTGGGAGAAATACCAGAGTCCAGTGTTTCTCTACTATTGGCCTTCTACAAGCCTTTAATAGGGAATGTTCATCATGTGGCACCAAAATAAGGGTTTAGATTATATGTGTAATGTTTCCCAAACTCACCTCATCACAAAGAGCTCATGGTACTCGTATTATATGGACCATATTTTGTAAAATGCTGGGTGAGACCTGCCCCAAAGAAAATGGAATGTAGCAAATTTGCTACCTTTCCCAGATCATTCAGCTTTGATCTGCTTCCAACAAGTCTTAGGAATCTACAAGGGAAATAGTTCCTTAAAGACATAGATCTGGAATTCAAAGAACCTTTAAACCAAAATAAGCTGGTTAGCCCATTTTCTCCCTAAGGACAGAAACAATAAGAGTGCTCAGTGGATATCCGTGGGTAAGTCAAATCTGATTTTGCTCTCAGTCATTAAACTAAGGCCAGATGTCCCATTTCGAGCCCCAAATTGAAAGCCTGGGATGCCTAGACAGAGAATCATCAGAACCAAGGCCCCTACCCCAGCCCTCCTTTTCAAGAAATCCCCATAAAGACTCTCAAATGAAGGAAGGTGATAGATGGAAGAGGGGGAGAGAGGAAAAAAAACTTTATTCTTTCAACATTGACCCATTTTGTTCAGGTCTAACAACTCAAAAGCAGCAGAGTCATTGAAACACGATTGTAAAACTATAACACTCCTCAATTACTTCTTGTTGGCCAGACAAGCAAACCTATTATTTGACAATGCATCATGCTCCAAGATAGTAAACTTTGTCATACAGAGGTCATGAGAAAAAGACCACAGGTACAGTTTGCTAACCTCCACTAGATAATTTTTCACAGTTATCATCCAAGCACTGTAAAAGCACAAAAGATATGTTATCTTTGGGCTCAGTTTATTATAACGTGTGGGTGAAACTCCCTATAAAACCACTTACTAGGTAACTGTTGCACGTTCTCCTGCACAGAAAGTCAAATCAGTAAAACATCTTTTGACAGTGTCTTTTAAGTGTCAGAAATAAAAGGACGTGCTCTTAAAGGAGAGGTAGCACACGATTTATCATCCCCCTTCACTTTCCCACACGTACACAAGAAGATCCCCATCGCCTCTCTGCATGCCAGAGACAGTCAAAAGAATCCTACTCAGTAGTCTCATTTCTTTTACAGTTGAGTATTTCACGACAGAATTGTTCCTGGATAAAGCTGCAAGTAACATTAACTCAAGATACTATAGGTGCCAGCCTCTCAAATACTAGTCATGGTATTTTTTCCCCTAGAGTCATAATATTGAGTGAGACCCAGGAAATACAAATAAAAGGATGATGGATTTCCCCAGCAAATGCTCTCAAGAGTCACAGATTTCATATTAGAGCCTAAGAAAGGTGGTCTAACTATAGCTCAAACCTTGGATTTTTCGAAGATCCTACCTCTCTCTCACAGTAATGGCTTCATGGTCCCTGGGGACAATTCAAGGGGAGGGAGGAAGTCCTGGGTGATTAAACCCTAGGTTATATAATGACATCCCAAGAAGCTCAGGGTTCACAATCCTATCCCCAAAAGGAAAGACAAGTTGAAGAATGTGAGATGGGGAATTCCTCCCAGAATGCAGTTTTCTTTAGAATTCACTTCTTTTTTTATCCATTCAAAGCAAAGAAACACTTTCTAAATTGGTATACATGAAAGCAGTGATTTTACAAAGGAAATCAACAATACTTTGCAGGGTTGGTTATGTCTCCCCACTAATATCTGCTAAATAAATATTGAGGGTTTTTTATGTTTCCAATACAAAATAGAGGCTTTGGAAGAATAAAGAGAAATGGAGCATGTGATTGTACAGCATAGTGACTATAGTTAATAATGATGTATTGTATTCTTGAAAATTGCTAAGAGAGTAGATTTTAAGTGTTCTCACCACAAAAAATAAGTATGTGAGGTAATGGATATGTTAATTAGCTCAATTTAGTTATTTCATGGTGTATACATACTTCAAAACAATATATTGTACACAATAAATAGATATAATTTTTATTTGTCAATTTCTAAAAGTCAAAAATAAACTAAAAGCTCCCCAGTCAGGGATAAGAACTACTGGTATAGGTTTGATCTGAGGCAAAATGAATGGGGGGCAGACCCAAATTTAACAAAACACCTGTTCCCAGAGTAGATCTCGTAAGGGTTTGCCAAATTGGCCAAGTTGGTTTCCTGCTATTTTTTAGAGCAGTGGTTTCCAAAGTTCAGTGTGCATCAGAATCACACACACATACACAAGAAGGGAAGGAGGGAGGGAGGCAGGAAGGCAGGGAGAAAAAAGGAAAGAAAGGAATAGAAAAGAAAAAGAAATAGACTATGCACTCCCTATGCTTGTAAAGTTTACAGTTTGGTTGACAAGATAATACTTTTACACAGAAGACAAAGAACAACTAGCAAAATGCTAAATTGGTTGTCTTATAGTTAAAAAGTTTCCTCATTATTGAAGTATGCTTGGGGACCAAGAAGAGGGTGTACAAATTTTCTTTACCTGGAGCTGAGCTCAAAAAATCAACTCAAGGAACCTGAAATACAACCACAAACCTTTAACAGGTAAACAAAGCCACTTTCCAAATCTTTTTCCCATATCTACCATGTTGAAAGGCCTTTGAAATCTTTCTAGTGCATTCCTCGTGTATTCAACCTTCAGTCTTTGAATAAACACTGATGGGGCACTCTCTGTGGTCTAGGAATAAGGTCTCTATTTTATTAAAGACCCAGTCCATGCCTCCCAGGGCCACAGAGATAGCCCTGGGATCCATTCTAGGCCTAGCATCATCATCCATTGGGATTTCTAAGCCAGAACAAATGTGTCACAGAAAACTTCTGAAAATGAAATGGTACCTGAGTTGAAGCATGAAGATTAGTGGGAGTTAGCCATTGGAAACGGGTAAAGAAAGAAAAGCCAGCAATGCACGAGGGCCAGGAGGCTTGGGAAAACATAGGGTGGCCACAGAGCTGCAAGTCACTTAATTTGCTTAGAGAAGAAGATATCAGAGATTTCAGAAAAAAGAATGGCTACATATCTGGGGAGGCTTTGTGGAGGAAATGAGGTTTGGAGCTGAGCTTTGGCAAATGGGTAGGATTTCAGTTAGATGAAGTGAGAAGACAGGAAAGGGAGGCGGTGTTCTCCAGTTTCCTGTACATTGCCTGGCACGAACAGGTGCTCAAAAAACATTATTAAATGTTGAAAAGGTACCAAGGCAATATCAGAAAGCAGAAAATCCAGCTCAAGATATGTTCAGAACAGTGAATAACCTAGTTTGTTGGATGCATAGAATCTTTATGGAGAAGATATGGGAGATAATGTAGGCCAGAACCGAGGCCAGATTAAAGTCTTGACTGTCAGTTAAAGAACATGGAAAAAAAATTTCTAAGCAATAGAGAGCCGTCAATGAATTTTGAACAGGACCATGGCAAGACCAAAGTGTGCTAGAGAGATCTTTTGGTAGGATGGAGGAAGGGAGGAATCAAAGTCTAGAGGCCAGTTAACATGCTAACAATAGGCCAGGCTCTGTGGCTTATTCCTGTAATCCTAGCACTTTGGGAAGCCAAGGTGGGCAGATCACTTGAGCTCAGGAGTTTGAGACCAGCCTGAGCAACATGGCAAAACCCCATCTCTACAAAAAAAATAGCCGGGCATGGTGCCTCATGCCCATAGTCCCAGCTCCTTGGGGTGATGAGGCAGCAAGATCACTTGAGCCCAGGAAATCAAGGCTGCAGTGAGCAGAGATCACACCATTGTACTCCAGGATGGGCAACAGAGCAAAACCCTATCTGAAAAACAAAACTGAAATTCAACTTTGTGCTATTTGTAAGAGACATACTTAAGAAGAAATGGCACAAAACAGTCTAAAATTAAATGAAAAAAAGCAATATCAGACAAACACTAATAAAATGGAAACTAATGTGGCAAATTTAATAGCAGAAAGAAAAAAAAGGATGCTAATGATAAACCCAGAATGACATAATCAGGTACCCAGCTAGGTGGGACCATAAGAAAGAAGGAGACTGTGGACTAACTAGTTACAGGTAGGAAGGGGACTGCGGAGAGAAGAGTTACAATGCTCTGAAGGTTTTAGGCTCTGTATTCTAGGAATGTCTAAGGCTACATAAAACACCAATCACCAGTGGCTTAAAAGGTCACTATTAGTGGCTTAAAACAACAATCACTATTTTGCTTATAAATATGCACTTTGGGTAGGGCTCAGTAGGGAGGGCTGATCTGTGCTCCATGCAGCACCAGCTGGGGCAACTGACTGAGGCGAGAGGGTCCACTTCCCAGATGGCTCAGTGGCTTGGCTGGCACCTTGGTGTTGGCTGTCTCTAGGAACTAAACTAAGGCTAAGGGGAGGGGACCCTCAGTTTCTCTCCACATGGTCATGTCCATGGGCCTGGGTTTCCTCACAGCATGGTGGCTACATCCCAAGGGCAAGTGTGGCAAAAGAGGCAGGCAGAAGCTGTGTGTCTTTGAGCTGGCCTCAGGAGTCACACAGCATCACTCCACCACACTCGGTTAGTCAAAGTGGTTGCCAAGGCCCACCCAGTTCAAGGAGAAAAGGGGCATCAACTTCACTTGTTCATGGGAGAGCAGCAAGGTTCTGGAAGAGCCCATGGGATAGGAAAGATGACCTATGTAATATAGTGGGTTGAATGGACTCCAGACACCCCACGCCCCCCACCCCCCCCCCACACACACTTCATGTTACTGAGGACCTCAGAATGTGACCTTATTTGGAAAATGGGTCTTTGCAGATGCATTTTAGTTAAGATGAGGTCATACTGCATTAGGATATGCCCTAAATCCAATGACTGGTGTCATAAAAAGAGGATTTGACATGCAGACACAGAGACAGACACACAGGGAAGAAGGCCTTGTGAAGACTGAGGCAGAGACTGGAGTGGTGCAGCCACATGCCAAGGGAAGCCAGGAGCCACCAGAAGCTGGAAGAGGCATGAAAGTCTCCTCCCCTAGAGCCTCTGGAGGGAGCATAATCCCACCAACACTTTGATTTCAGAGTTGGGGCCCCCAGAACAATGAGAAAATACATTTCTGTCATTCTAAGCCACCAAGTTTATGGCAATTTGTTTCAGTGGCCCTAAGAAATTAACACACAGCCCTTTTTGGAGAATGCCATCTGCCACACTGGGTGACTTGAAGATCTGGGGGGATGGTCTTGAAATATAACAGCAAGAAGAGGAGCTGGCCTAGGCGGGCAGGTTCTAATGTCAAGATTAGCTCTGTGGAGTTCATCGGGCACCACAAACGCCAGGATGGTGCTGGTGTGAAATGTGGGACTGTTGCTTACAGGACTGGGCTGGGACTAAAGAGGCAGTTTTAAAATCCCGGCCATCGGCAAGAAGCTCACTACAGAGTCAGACATCCTCTGTGTTGCCACCTCCCGTGGGGGCTGCACCAGGTGACCGCACATGTTTCTACGTTTTAATTATTTATGGTGTACAGTTTAAAGTGGTATTCAACCAGCCTAATGACTTGGGGTGAGTGAATCAAAGAGGAAGGAGATTGGAGCCGTACATGGAGAGTTTCTAATAGACTTCTCTAGAGTGCGCAGCTGAAGGGAAGAGCTGCTCCCTCTGCTTCCTAATAGACTAACAAACCTCTCTAAATCTTCTTCTGAGACCCCAAAGGTACCCGCCAGTTGCTCTTTCGTTCGAGAGCCAAAATGAGTACAATAAGTTTTGTGGCTGGCACAGATGAAATTAGGAATTTGTTAGTGAAATGTTCTATACGCTGATTTTCCTGACAACCCTCTCATGGTCGTAGATAGCAGTCCCTGATCAACCAGAGGCCAATTAAAAGAGAGCAGCCGTTTCACTCATCCAAATATTTCCACTTCACTCAAAATGGATTCCAAACAGTCCTGGGATTCTCAGGGATGCTTTCAATTCTTTTTCCTAGCTAGACTGTCTTTTAGATTTTCTGCTTAAGACTCTCACCCTTCCTGGCAAACTTAAAAGGAAATTAGACCTCAGTTTGGTTACTCACCGCCCCTGCGCCCACCCTCCTCCTTTCCACACCCCATGATAGGGTACTTATTAATTTAGATTTCCTGGGAACTTGGGTCCCTCCTGGCCAGGGCTAGTAAAGAAATCCTATTAAAGATAATGAATTTTTTTCCCTAAACTTTTTGGGCTGGTAGTTTTCCTGAAAGGTGCAGAGGGACAGAATTTTCTTTGCAAGGCACAAAGCTGCAACCACTGTGGATGAGTCCTTAGAGAACTCAACATGAGGAGAAGAAGATGGAGAGAGGAATCAGAAGGGAGTCCCTGGAGGGTGGTGTAGGGGAGGCAAAAAAAAAAAAAAAAAAAAAAAAGGCAAAGAGGAGGGAGAGAAAGTGGTGAAGGGGAAAGACACAAAGATGCCTTGCTGCCACAAAACCACAGGCGGCTCCACAAGTGCTCCACGGGTTTGTGGGGTGGGCAACCAGAAAGCTGCACACAGAGCACCTGGGTGAGGGATTATTGGGAGTAGGAGAGGAGGGTCCATGGATTCCAGAAAGACAAGGAGGGAGCAGACCATGAGCCAACCCCAGGAAGGACCACTGCAGAGCCCAAAAGAGTTTCTGTCCTCACCTTCCTCCTCCCAAGGAAGGCAAATACCCTCGAAAAACTTAGGGTATGGGGAAAGGAAAGGGTTCTCCACCTTTCTATACCAGTCTCTAAATCAAGGCCAACTTTTTTGTTTTTCGCTGAGGGAAGTGGTTTGCTCGCTAAACTTGCCACAGCAATTTAAGCCCACAGTTTTTCTAAGTTATAGCAAATAATAAAATTCATAATACAGCTAACATGTAGTATTTAGTGTATACCAAGAATTGCATTAAGCTTCTTTAATTCTCACAACCTTTCTGTGAGGCTCGTGCTATTATTGTCATGCCCTCTTTTAAAGGAGAGAATCAAGACATAGACAGGTTGCAAAATTTGTCCGAAATCACTCAGAGCCAGGATTTGAACTAGGAAGTCCAACAGCAGAGCCAACCCTTTGAACACTTACTCTACTACACCATTCTCTGGCCTAGTGTGATAAATAATCAGAGGTGTAACATATTGAATAAAGTGAGCTAATTATGAGACTCTTCAATGAGGATCTCCAGACCCGCACATTGTGGAACAGAAGCTACTGTCATTCTAAGCCACCAAGTTTATGGCAATTCATTTCATTAATCATCCATTTTAAATGGATTTTTTTTTTTTTTTTTTTTTTTTTTTTTTTTTTTTTGAGACGGAGTCTCCCTCTGTCGCCCAGGCTGGAGTGCAGTGGCGCGATCTCAGCTCACAGCAAGCTCCGCCTCCAGGGTTCACGCCATTCTCCTGCCTCAGCTTCCCGAGTAGCTGGGACTACAGGCGCCCGCCACCTTGCCCGGCTAGTTTTTTGTATTTTTAGTAGAGACGGGGTTTCACCGTGTTAGCCAGGATGGTCTCGATCTCCTGACCTCGTGATCTGCCCGTCTCGGCCTCCCAAAGTGCTGGGATTACAGGCTTGAGCCACCGTGCCCGGCCTAAATGGATTCTATAATAGCATTTAAAACTGAAAGGACAGGCTGGGCGCAGTGGCTCACACCTGTAATCCCAGCACTTTGGGAGGCCAAGGTGGGTGGATCACGAGGTCAAGAGATCAAGACCATCCTGGCCAACATAGTGAAATCCCATCTCTACTAAAAGTAGAAAAATTAGCTGAGGCAGGAGAATCACTTAAACCCAGGAGGCAGAGGTTGTAGTGAGCAGAGATCATGCCACTACACCCCAGCCTGGTGACACAGTAAGACTTTGTCTCAAAAAAAAAAAAAACCCTGAAAGGACTTTAGCAATCAATTGTCCCAGTTAGGGAAACTGAGGCAACAGGGAGGATTTGCCCAAGGTCACACAACTACTCTGGCAAAGCTGTTTTAGAATTGGAGCCTACCAACTCCTGGCTTGTTGCAGGGATGACTGATGCGTTAATATCGCTTGGCTCCTAGAATTGACCAGTGACACCATCAGCCCAGAAGACATATGTGGAAACATTCAGGCGTGCCCCGCAGAGGGAGAGGAGTCTACGAGAAACGATGGTCACAGAGGCTCGCAGAGCTACACTGCAGAGACGACATCTTTGTTTTACCCTCACCTTCTGTGAATGTAGACCCCAAATCCCAGATCTGTCATTGGGAACACAGAGGGAAAGAAGCTGCTGATGAGCTGACCCTCCAGGGGCTGGAAAGTTTATCTGCACAAACGGGAAAGGAATTGGAGCTGCAAAGAGAGCTGAGCTGCACGAGGGCTTCTTATTTGTGTTAACAAAATAATCAAACCTTTCCTTGGATCCCTTTATGGCAGATTAAGAAGGCTTTGGGGGATCCTGGCATACCTGTCACTGTGCATTTGCATTTCACACTGCAAAAACCCTTTAGATTAATGACCTCCCTATCTGCAAGATATTCTTGTCTTAATAGTCAAGTTATGTGTAATGCCAATCCCACTAAGATTAAAGAGGAAAGAATTTCTGGTACGAAATTTTCTAATGACTGACGAAGACATAAAGTCTTGCTGCAATAAATTAACACGTGTCTTTAATATGGACCTGCTGATTTACTCGAGGCAAAATTGTTCTGGAACCACACACCTGGGCATCATCACGCCCCCCTTAGAAATGGTGGTTTTTATATTTATACTCAGCTGTGGTGAACCCTGAGGACAACCATCTGGCACTGCAAGCACCAATCGCCCTGAAGAGGAAAGCAGCATTTCTGTAATGCTGCAATCAGTAATCCTGCAGGCAGGGTGTGGTGGAGAGAAAAGGACACCCCCTTAGACCCATCATTGCCACCTAGGCACCCCATGCTCCCCTTTACTGACCTCTAGGCACTAGACATGTTTACCTGTTTTGCGGATATTGCATGTCAGGAAAAAGAGTGCCAATTCTGTGAATGCTCTATTCCATCACACCTCACAGCATGGCAGGAGGCCAGAAAAGCCTGGCCCCTAAGCACAAGCACTCTGACCCTACCCTGACTTGGTTCATATCCCAGTTCTGCCACTTATTATTCATGTAGCCTCAAACAATTGACCTCTTTATGCCTTAGTTTCCCCACCTGTTAAAAAAAAAAAAAAAAGCAGTTAGCAGTGGGGTGGGTGGATAATCATACCTATATAAGTCACTTAGAATATGGTTCCTGGCAGACAGGAGGACATCAGAGGGCAGGCATAGAACTGGACTCCCTCTTCTTTCTAATTTTTCAGCCCAGGCCTGCATGCAGAGAAAGCAATTGACCTCAATGCTCGCCAATAATGTAGTGCTCTACATGAAAGACTAAATACTATGAACTAAACAAGCTGTCCCTCTACTGAGCATTGATTTAAATATTGAGCCTAGCAAGGAGAATGTGAGGCATTGCTTCACATCACTAATAAGTGAGTCTAGCCACCCGCCCGGCATTAGGATGCTCACAAAACTCAGAGGCTGAATCCTCACCCGACTCCTCCACTCCTGTTTCCTGAGTTCCCCAGTGCTGGGTGGTGTAAGTTCCTGCAGACTCTGGTGTTCCAGAGTTTTATTGCTTTTCTGGTTCCACCAAGACCTTTCCCTGATGCTGACAGTTTTCAGTAGTTGCCAAAGGAAGTCTCTCCATGAGCTTTGTGAATATGGATTTAACCCATTCAACCTATAGCATAAGACAGTGGCCCCCAAAGGCTAGGGTTTCAGAGGCTAGGACCTGAAATGCAATCAAAGCCCAAGTCTCTATGTCTCAATTTACACCACTGGTTACCATGATTACAAGGATTCCTGCTTCCCTCCCTACCCATTTCCCTTGCTAGAGTCTGGCTGAAAAGGGCACCTCTTCAGGACCAAAGGGCCCTGACATCCCGCTGCCTTCCTCTGCCTTCATTTTTACCACTGAAGGATGTGAAGGATGTGGAGGGAGCCCTTAGCAGCTTGAAATTCGCAAGGTAAAAACGTAGTCCCATCTGTGTGAGATGAGGACCAATGAGACTTTCACCACAGTGCTTCACTGACCTGTCCACAGAACCTCTGGAGGGCAAGAAAGGATAGAGCAGGTCTGGGACCGAGCATCCCTTATCAGTTGCCTTCTTATACACAACATCCTGAATGTCTGTCCATTAAGAGTGAGTGGGGGCCAGACACAGTGGCTCACACTTGTAATCTCAGCACTTTGGGAGGCTGAGGTGGGCTGATCACTTGAGATCAGGAGTTCGAGACCAGCCTGGCTGATATGGTGAAACCCTGTCTCTACTAAAAAAAATAAAAAATAAATAAAAATTAGCCGGGCATGGTGGCATGCACCTGTAATCCCAGCTACTTGGGAGGCTGAAGCAGGAGAATCACTTGAACCCAGGAGGCAGAGGTTGCAGTGAGCAGAGATGGTGCCACTGTACTTCAGCTGGGTGACAGAGTGACACTCCATCTCAAAAAAAAGAAAGAATAAGTGTGTAAGTGTGGAAGGGAATGCTGAGCTCCAGGTGAGAATCCAGGCCTGTTGACAACTTGATTTCAACTTTGTGAGAGACCTTGAGCAGAGAACCTGGTACACTGTGCCCAGACCTCTAACCTACGGAAACTGTGAGATTACAAGAGGGTGTTGTTTTAAGCCACAAAGTTCATGGTAATTTGTTACACAGCCATAGAAAACTGATACACTCACCTTGGCGCTTGATCATATCACATCAGTTTGAAGTTAGGACCGGCAGTAGGTCTGTTTCTGTGTAGCTTGGTCATCTTTAGCCTTTTCCCTCAGATACTTCTTATGTGTCTCTCCATTTTCAGCTTTGCATTGTCTTTCTATCAATATGCTCTCACCTCTTGGCTCATTATCCTGCTCTGAAACAACTGTGAAATCCTCAGTTCATCCAGCGCTCCTCAGCCTCCCATCTGCTGGGACCTGCTAAGTTCTGTTTAATAGCCAATATGTTTGGCTGTGTCCCCACCCAAATCTCATCTTGAATTGTAGTTCTAATAATGCCCACCTGTTAGGGGAAGGACCCAGTGAGAGATAATTGAATTATGGTGGTGGTTTTCCCCATACTGTTCTCATCGTGCTGAATAAGTCTCACGAGATCTGATGGTTTTACAGTTTTATAAGGGGAAACCCCTGTTGCTTGTTTTTTTTTTTTTTTTCATTTTTTTTCTCATCTACCACCAGGTAAGACATGCCTTTTGCCTTCCACTGTGATTGTGAGGCCTCCCCAGCCACATGGAACTGTGAGTCCATTAAACCTCTTTTGCTTCATAAATTACTCAGTCTTGGTTATGTCTTTATTAGCAGCATGAGAACAGACTAATACAATAACCCGGCATCTGCATGCAGCTCAGCACAGCTTTGCTTTTCTCTGCTTGTCTTCATCTACACCATGCTCACAAGAAGTGCTCTTATGGATTGCCCAAGTCTGGAGATTGCAAAGTTCTCTCAGCTATATTCCTTAAGGATATCAAGGGGCTAGCATGCCTTGGAGTTCCACACAGAAGACAATCATTGGTAGAAATAGGAGCTGGGATTTCTCAATTAAAGTGAGATATATGAATGACTGACACCAATCATGAGGACAGTGAAAGTTCTTTAATGAACCAGTGAAATCTGCATAATGAGGTTTTACTGTATTTGATTTAAATTGCAGAAACTTTCTGCATGACCTGCACAAGTGTGTGATTAGTAGTTTCTAAATGAAAGAATGTGTGAATGAAGGAACCAAACACTTTACTCAATCAGCAATAGAATGATGGACCAGTAAGAATGATGCCTAATAAACATCAGCATCCGTCAGTCTTTACTTCTTGATGAAATTCAACTATTTAAATACAATTGTCAAAGATATTAGTTGCTGTTTCTACTTAGTTATTTCAATAAAATGGCTTTTAAAAATAGCATTTAATTGAGAGGGAGGACACGCTAACTTCTCTCTGCGAATGCTTGTAGGGAGAAGAGCCAGTCCACAAGAGTGTAACTAGTTACTATGCCACTAGAGACACAGACACAGACATAGAGGAGGGGAGGAGGGTAAAGCACCCTACAGAAAATAATTGGCCAGGTGAATATTGTCCCTGCAAAATTCCAATCCACAAAGTGATAACAAGCAACTTGAAATTTATTTATAAATATTTTATCATTCTCAAAAATTTGAAACAATCTAAATATTCATCAATGCAGGACCCATTAGATAAATTTAGGTACATTTGAATGAAGTAGTATACAGTCATTAAAAATAATAAGGATCTGTATTTATTGACACGAAAGGATTTTGTGACATATTGTTAAGTAAAAGGAAAGCAAATTAGAAAATATTATTTACAGAATAAGCATAAGGAAAAAAAGACTAGATGGCTAACAAAAATGCTAACTGTGGCCATCTCTGGAGAGTGGAACTTGCAGGAGGGGTGACCATACATCCTGTTCTGCCAGGTACAGTCTAATTTTAAGAACACTCTGCTTCATTCTGCAAAGTGTTCCTGTCTGTTGTCCAATATTCTACCTCTGAGCTCCACCCGCTCCTTTTGCCATTACTTTTAATAGCTATTTTCATTTTTGAGGGGAAAGCACTTTATCGTTTTCATTTCTCAGTCATTTAAATGGACTGTCTTCCGGGTTAATCCAAAGTATGCGTTTTGGCTAAATTCCATGGTGTCTTCTAAACACCAGGCGCTGTGCTAGGTGCAGGGGATACAAGAATAAATTCAGCAGTCCCCATTCTCCATAGCTGGAGGAGTAAGCACCACAGACCACCGTCCATGTGCCAGGCTAATCACTACATGAGTTATCTCATTTGACCCTCATGACAACTCTGAGGTGAATACTGTCATTATTTCCTTTTTATAAGTAACTACTAAAGAGGTTACACTACTTGCTCAAGGTTGCATAGCCAGATTTAAATCCAAGCTGTCTGCTCATGTCTTAATTTGAGCATGCGGCCAGCGAGTATAGACAGTGGGGAGTAATAGGTAAACGCAATACCTATTGTATTGTATCACGGAAAGTCCTATGATAAAAGTAGGCAATGAGTGCTGTGAGAGCACCCAGGCTGGACGGGTCACCCAGCCCAGGAAGACAGAAGTTGGGGCTCTTGAAGGATAAGCAGAAAGAGGATGTAGAGAGCGTGAGTTGGGGGAATGTGCCAGACAGAGGCAATAGAACAGTATTGTTGGAGTCTTCAGGGAGTGGCAGGTAATAGGCGTTGGCAACCCGTAAAATGCAAAGGAGGAACAGGGATACCAGGCTGGTCCATGGAGGGTTTGATGTGCTCACTATGGAGTCTCGTCTGTGCCCAGGAGACAATGGGTCACTGGCAAAGGATGCCAGAGAGGGTCCTTCTTTTTTAATTTTTAAATATTTATTTTTTTAATTTGTTATTGAGACAGGGTCTTGCCATGTTGCCCAGGCTGATCTTGAATTCCTGGGCTCAAGCAATCCTCCTGACTCAGCCTCCCCAAGTGCTAGGATTACAGGTGTGAGCCACCACATCAAACCCCAAACAGGGCCCTTCTACAGCTGATGCTGGAGGCCATATGAAGGAACACTAGAGTGGCTGGACAGATCGGGGAGCCCCTACCACATAATCATAGGAGGATTTACTGTGACACTTCTGCAGCTGAAGTTTCAGGGACCACCACCAGTAGAGCCCCTTCCAGGATTTATTTCTAATTTTGTATCCATAGTTTTGTAGCCTTTCTCTTATAAGCCCCCTACCATAACTGGTTAAGCTTCAGGCCCCCAAAATCTAGATCTGCCCCTGTGAATAGTTATTGTTTTCTTATGCCAGCTTCCAATTCCCAGCACTGTAGTAAAATTCATCTTCTTTAAATTCCTCTTTTGACTTTAGTTTCTCTTCCTCTTTTTTTAAATAAATACCCTGTTTTTCTTAATATCCTAATCTATTCTTATCTTCTTGCTTTCATTTTGCCACCTAGTTATATTTGTTACTATCAAACTTCTGCTGCTTTTCATACCATTTCTCTCTCTCTGTTGCACCTCATAATATTTTAAAGTGTAAATAACCACAGAGTCTGGTGAAATGGAAATAGAATAATGCCATACAGACCCCATCCATCATGGAGCAGAGCCTTCTGCTGGCAAAGACTTCCCCTGCAAGGCCCCTCTGCCCCTATTGTTAAACCTCTGACCAGCTTCTCCTCTCTCTGGGGTTCTCCCTTCCCCCTTACCTTCTGTCTCCAAATTTTCTGCTAATTTACCTTTCTTTTCTGCTAATTTACCTTACCACTCTTTTCTCTTAGCCTCTGACAGGCCTGAGGTCACAGCCCCAGGTCTTTCCTTCAAAGTCAAGCTTTGTCTTCTCAGTGTGATGTCCACTAGGCACTAGCAAATACGGTGATTACAACAGGGTCCCCAAAGCATGGGGCCTTTGGAGAGTACCATGCGATGGGCATTGAAGAAGGAAGCAGAAGGGGGCAATCACTATGCGATATACATATATGAGTCAATATTGCAGATCTTGCCCCTGAATTCTGCTGCTCAAGCCGGCCCTGTTGCTCATCCTCAGTGTTGGAGGACACCAGTTCCGTCACTATCTGTGTCCTTCCCACCCTCCCCGGACCCATAGTTTCAGAGCCTTCTGGAAGCATCCTGACTTAAATATTTAGCACCTATGACCATGCAGCCAACTATGCAACTAATTAGGCATCCTCATCAGCAGATTAGTGAACGTGGTCACCTAACCCATATTTCAGAACATGAACCCTTTGAGGGCAGTGGCTGGTTAGTCCTCTTGGCTCTCTAGTACTGCCTCGCCTGGAACTCAATAAGTATTTGCTGTATAAATGAAAACCCACCAAGGAGATAACATGACCTCCAAATGTGCCTTCACCTTCCTGGCTCACACATGTTGCCCACTTCCTGGATGGTCCTCCTGTCTTCCTCTCCCTCTCCATCTCAACCTTGCATGATGTGCCTTCCTGCATCCACTGCTCTCTGCTCTCGCCAGCTGAAAAAGCAGGGCCAAGAGTGGGAGAGACATGCACAGCATCGCCTTAGTAACAAGTTCTAGGCCACTGAGTCTCCCAGCAGGGTCAAACACTCTTCCATTTCTGAGTGCATTTTTCACCCTCCCAAGTCAAAGGAGCCAAATAAATGGCCACAGGCCCATACTGAGAATGTCAGATCTATCAATAGCAATTAAAGAGTCTCGCTTAAAAACTGGATGGTTGGTCCACAGAACTGGCAGGATTCTTGCACAGGCTACTGAAAATCAATGTCAACACATGTATCATGATGCCACATTGGTTGCAGTTAGAAAGATGTGTAAACAGGAAGGTCTTGGGTCTCACCCAGGAAAAGTCAGTGGCTAGGCTTCCAAGAGACCTCAGGGCTTGGACTGGCCTTGATGAATATATCACTATCCAACATCAGATCTTCAACCTTGCAGTATCCGAAATGAACTTGCTCAACAAATCTAGAGATGATCAGACTTTCTTCTTTTTCTTTCCTTTTTTTTTTTTTTTTTTGAGATGGAGTCTCGCTCTGTCGCCCAGGCTGGAGCGCAGTGATGCAATCTCAGCTCACTGCAAGCTCCGCCTGTCAGGTTCACGCCATTCTCCTGCCTCAGCCTACCAAGTAGCTGGGACTACAGGTGCCCGACACCACGCCCGGCTAATTTTTTGTATTTTTAGTAGAGACAGGTTTCACCATGTTAGCCAGGATGGTCTCCATCTCCTGACCTCATGATCCACCCACCTCAACCTCCCAAGGTGTTGGGATTACAGGCGTAAGCCACCACACCCGGCCAATCAGACTTTCAATGGTAAACTCCAGCTAACTAAACTCACAAAAGACTGAAATATAAATCAGAATACTAGTTCGTTCTTTTTACATGGCTTATTTCTTTCCAGAAGCCGGAAAGTTTCAATTTCCCAACCCAAGCTCTACCCTTTCCCTGTGTCATGCTGAACTAATAATCTGAAGATTTCTTGGTGCAATAGAAACAGAGCACAAGGAAATGGGAGGTCTTGAGCCTTATTTTGTCCTCAGCAGAAAATCCTTCTCAAGGGAGAAGAAGCCCCATCCTACTCTTCTCTACAGATACTAATTGGCCAAGTTTTCTGGATTCAGTTTTTCAATGACGACCTCCTCCACTACATACACATTCCTTTTTCTTTTTTGTAACAGCTTTATGGAGCTATAAGTCACATACTATACACTTCACCTATTTAAAGTATACAATTCAATACTTTTCAGTATATTTGCAGAGTTGTACAGCTACCAGCACAATAAATTTTGAACATTTTCATCACCTCAAAAGAAACCCTGTGTCCTTTAGCTATCACCCTCCACTTTTTCCATCCACCTCCTCCCCCAGCCCTAACCAACCAGTGATCTACTTTCTGCCCCTATCTATTTGCCTATTCAGGACATTTCATATGGTCTCTGGGCCTGGCTTCTTTCACTTAACACACTATTTTCAAGGTTCATCGATGTTGTAGCCTGAATCGGGATTTCCTTCCTTTCTATGGCCGAATAATATTCCATTCTATATATATGCCGCATTTTGCTTATCTATTCATCAGTTGATAGAAATTTGGGTTGCTTCCACCTATTGCTTGTGGCTATTAGGAATAATGCTGCTATACACATTCAGGTACAAGTTTTGTGTGGACATATGCTTTTATCTCTCTTGGGTATACATCTAGGAGTAAAACTCCTGGGTCACACGGCAACTTTATGTTTAACTTCTTGAGGAACTGCTGAACTGTTTTCCAAAGTAGTTGCACCATTTTACATTCCTACCAGCAATGTATGAGGTTCTGATTTCTCCACATCCTCGTCAACACTTGACTAACTCTCTGATTATAGCCATATATAGCCACTGAGCATAAAATGCTCTCTCATGGTTTTGATTTTCATTTCCCTGATGTTAAGCATCTTTTCACATGCTTATCGGCCATTTGTACATCTTTAGAGAAATGTCTATTCTGATCATTTTTTAATTGGGTTATTTTCTTTTTATTATTGAGTTGTGATAGTTCTCTATGTGCTCTAAATACAAGCCACTTATCAGACATGTATTCTTTTTCACATGTGTTAATGGCTCTGGATAACATATTAAAGCATTGTCTCCTCCCCCTTACCTGTCTATTCTTGGCTTAAAACTCAAGTGTTTTTAGACTTTAATATTTCTGGCATTGAACTAAGTTGATAAACACTGTGTGTGTGTTTCCTGCTCCTCCATACCTGTTATGGTTTGGCTGCATCCCCACCCAAATCTCATCTTGAATGTATTCCCCACAATCCCCACATGTTGTAGGAGAGACCTGGTGGGAGGTAATCGAATCGTGGGGGTGGTTCCCCCATGCTGTTCTCTTGATAGTGAGTTCTCATGAGATCTGATGGTTTTATAAGCACCTGGCATTTCCCCTGCTGGCATTTCTCCTTCCTGCCACCCTGTGAAGAAGGTGCTTTCTTCCTCTTCACCTTCCACCATGATTCTAAGTTTCCTGAGGCCTTCTCAACCATGTAGAACTGTGAGTCTATTAAACCTCTTTCCTTTATAACTACCCAGTCTCAGATATTTTCCTTATAACAATGTGAGAACGAACTAATACAATACCCAAAAGCTGCAGAGAAGGCAATGGTGTACATTATGATGGTGATGACTTGTTAAAGAGCATTCTGAGGTCACTTCCATGTAGTTATGGTAAGTAGACAAGGGAAGAACTGATGGGAAGAATAAAAAACTAGAGGAGGTAGCCAGGCACAGTGACTCACACCTGTAATCCCAGAACTTTGGGAGGCCTAGGCGGGTGGATCACCTGAGGTCAAGAGTTCAAGACCAGCATGGCCAACATGGCGAAACCCTGTCTCTACCAAAAATATAAAAAATTAGCCATGTGTGGTGGTGTACTCCTGTAATCCCAGCTACTTGGGAAGCTGAGGCAGGAGAATTGTTTGAACCTGGGAGGCAGAGGTTATAGTAAGCCAAGATTGTGCCATTGCATTCCAGCCTGGGCAACAGAGCAAGACTCCATCTCAAAAAAAAAAAAAAGAACAACAACAAAAAAAAAGCTGAGCAGGACCTTCAAAATGATCAAGCCCAGTGGTTCTCAAAGTGCAATCCATGCATCCACAGACTCCACTTTGAGACCCCAAGACCTGATGGTACCCAAGACATTTTCAGGGTCATCTGAGAGGTCAAAAATTATTTCATAATACTACTAAGACATTATTTGTCTTTTTCACTGTGATGACATTTTCACTAATGATATGAAAACAATGGTGAACAAAATGGCTCGCACCTTAGCATGAATCAAAGCAATGGCACTAAACCGTACCGGTGCTCATCATACTCTTTATTACATAGAAGCAGTTACGAAGAAAACAGCCAGTATCCCCGAAGAATGTCCTTGGTGAAGCAATAAAAATTTTTAATTGTATTAAATCTCAACCCTTGAGTTAATATTTAGTGGGACAAAATGGGGAGAATACATAGAGCATCTGCCGCATTCCAGGACAAAGATCCTGAGTGAAAGTACTTGTGCAATTGTTGAGTTGAAAGCCGAACCAGCCATTTTTTTCATGCAACTTTATTTTTATGTGAAAGAACAACTGACAAAGAATCATTCTTCAGACTAGGGTATGAGGCAGAGATTTTCTCCAAAATAACTAAGTGAACCTGTTCCCTCAAGGAAAACAATTGACAGTATTTGTTGCCAATGATAAAACTCAAGCTTTCAAATAAAATTTTGAAGTCTGGAAAATTTGTCCTTGCCATATGTGCTTAATAGCTTCCCAATACTTAGTAACTTTCTTTTGTGGTGATAGTAACAAATGTGATTTTTAAATGTTGTATATTTGAGGCCGGGTGCGGTGGCTCAAGCCTGTAATCCCAGCACTTTGGGAGGCCGAGACGGGCGGATCACGAGGTCAGGAGATCAAGACCATCCTGGGTAACACGGTGAAACCCCGTTTCTACTAAAAAAAAAATACAAAAAACTAGCCGGGCGAGGTGGCGGGTGCCTGTAGTCCCAGCTACTCGGGAGGCTGAGGCAGGAGAATGGCGTAAACCCGGGAGGCGGAGCTTGCAGTGAGCTGAGATCCGGCCACTGCACTCCAGCCTGGGCGACAGAGCGAGACTCCGTCTCAAAAAAAAAAAAAAAATGTTGTATATTTGGTATTATATATATGATATTGTATAATGGAATATGTCCACAATTCAAATATTTGCTTAACTCTGTGAACTAATATTTTCCAAATGATGAACACACAATGTTATAAAATCATAAATGGGGACCAGGCACAGTGGCTTCTGCCTGTAATCAGCACTTTGGGAGGCGAAGGTGGGGGGATCACGAGGTCAGGAGATTGAGACCATCCTGGCTAACACGGTGAAACCCCATCTCTACTAAAAATACAAAAAATTAGCCGGGCGTGGTGGCAGGTGCCTGTAGTCCCAGTTACTCAGGAGGCTGAGGCGGGAGAATCGCTTGAGCCCAGGAGGCTGAGGTTGAGTGAGCCAAGATCATGCCATTGCGTGCCAGCCTTGGTGACACAGCGAGACTCCGTCTCAAAAAAAAAAAAAAAAGAAAAAAAAATCATTAATGGCCAGGCACAGTGGCTCCTGCCTGTAATCCCAGCACTTTGGGAGGCTGAGGTGGGCAGATCACCAGAGGTCAGGAGTTCAAGACCAGCTTGGCAAACATGGTAAAACCCCATCTCTACTAAAAACACAAAAAATTAGTCGGGTGTGGTGGCACACACCTGTAGTCCCAGCTACTCAGGAGGGGAGGAGGGAGGAGAATCGATTGAACCCAGGAGGCGGAGGTTGTAGGGAGCCGAAATGGTGCCACTGCACTCTAGCCTGGGTGACAGAGTGACACTCCATCTCAAAAAAAAAAGAGAGACTAGCTTTTCTTGGACTGCATTTTGAGAAATGCTGACCTAGTACTACCTCCTCATTTTGCAGAGGAAACTGAATTGGGACATTCTAGAAGTTTCCTAAATCCTAATCACAGAGAACTATCAGAGAAATAGTGCCCTAAATTATACTACTAATTGGTGGCTATACAGAGACTAGGACTCAGATGTTCAGACTGCCAATCTAGCCAGACATGGTGGTCCCAGCTACTCGGGAGGCTGAAGTAAGAGTTTTGCTTGAGCCTGGGAGGCAGAGGTTGCAGTGAGCCCAGATTAAGCCACTGCACTCCAGCCTGGGCAACAAAGTAAGACTGTCAAAAAAAAAGGAAACAAGGGAAGGAAGAAAGGAAGGGAGGGAGGGAACAAAGAGACTATAGGTCGAGCACGGTGGTTCACCCCTGTAATCCCAGCACTTTGGGAGGCCGAGGCAGGCAGATTACCTGAGGTCAGGAGTTCAAGACCAGCCTGGCCAACATGGCAAAACCCCATCTCTACTAAAAATATAAAAATTTGCCAGGCGTGGTGGGACATGCCTGTAAGCCCAGCTACTCAGGAGGCCGAGGTACAAGAATTGCTTGAACCTGGGAGGTGGAGGTTGCAATGAGCCGAGATCACGCCACTGCACTCCAGCCTGGGCCACAGAGTGAGACTCTGTCTCAAAAAAACAAAACAACAAAAAAAATACAGACTGCGAATCTAGCATTCTCTCATTCATTAGAACCTGGAAGCCTCCCCCATCCCCATCCTCCCTGAAAGGGATTACAGCACAAATTTCAGTTTATTTGCACCATCCAGGGTTTCTAATCTGTTACCTTTGAGAGATAATCCTACAAAATGCAGCAGAATGCAGATTCCAAAACCTGCAGAGATTACATTTTATGGGAGGGGAATTATCTCTGTAATCCAATTAACACAGCAAGCAACAGGGGAAAAACATAGGCTTTAGATTAGTGTTGTGGGGAGGAATTGGGACATTCTAGAAGTTAATTCATATTAACAGGTTCAAAAACCTCTGAAGTACATTTATAATTTCCTAAATCCTAATCATTAATCTGCATTGTGAACCAGTAGCTTTTGGAAAGAAAATTACAGCTATGAATCGTGTGTTTTGTTTTGTTTTGTTTTGTTTTGTTTTGTTTTGTTTTAGACCGAGTTCGCTCTTGTTGCCCAGGCTGGAGTGCAGTGACACCATCTCTGCTCACTGCAATCTCCGCCTCCCAGATTCAAGCGACTCTCCTGCCTCAGCCTGCCAAGTAGCTGGGATTACAGGCTCCCGCCACCACGCCGGGCTAATTTTTTGTGTATTTTTAGTAGAGACGGGGTTTCATCGTGTTGACCAAGCTGGTCTCAAACACCCGACCTCAGGTGATCCGCTTGCCTCAGCCTCCCAAAGTGTTGGGATTACAGGCGTGAGCCACCGCACCCTGCCATATCAAATGTTTTTAATGTTTGGATTTTTTTTTTTTTTTTGAGACGGAGTCTCCCTCTCTTGCCCAGGCTGGAGTGCAGTGACGCGATCTCGGTTCACTGCAAGCTCCGCCTCCGGGGTTCAGGCCATTCTCTTGCCTCAGCCTCCTGAGTAGCTGGGACTACAGGCGCCCGCCACTGCGCCTGACTAATTTTGTTT
>NW_016813906.1:1160768-1195047 GCF_001698545.2 Rhinopithecus bieti | reverse complement strand
TTTTTTTTTTTTTTGAGACGGAGTCTCCCTCTCTTGCCCAGGCTGGAGTGCAGTGACGCGATCTCGGTTCACTGCAAGCTCCGCCTCCGGGGTTCAGGCCATTCTCTTGCCTCAGCCTCCTGAGTAGCTGGGACTACAGGCGCCCGCCACTGCGCCTGACTAATTTTGTTTGTATTTTTAGTGGAGATGGGGTTTCACCATGGTCTCGATCTCCTGACTTCATGATCCGCCCGTCTCGGCCTCCCAAAGTGCTGGGATTACAGGCGTGAGCCACCGTGCCCGGCCCGGAATTTTCTTTATGAATGTCCTAGTTTCCTTTGAAAGTTGAGTACATTTCTCCCTCTCAAATGATGAGTTTATAATTCACCACAGTTCCCTCTTCATCTTGGCTGCCAGGAAGCTTTGAATCAGGTTAAACACACATCCAGATAATCAAATTAACATTTGGCAGGTGATTCCCAAATTTCTAGAGGTGGGAGATTATTTATGTCATATAGGATTAGCTAAATAACCCTTCCCCTCTCAGTGGGTCATTTTTGTCATCTGTTGAGCCAAAATGAAATGGCCACTACCAAATTCCCTTTACAATCTTCCCAAGTCTCCAGGGAGCTTCCTGTCCAAGTTCATGGTCCTAGCTGCTGAGCATCAAGGTGTCCATCAGACGGTTACTCTGCCTTCCCTTTCAGTATCTCCTATGCTAATATGATCAATAATTATGCAGAGGGCAATAATATTAAACTGCTTTTATCCCCTGAAGGAAATGCTTATGTGCTCAGGATTGCCTGCATTTTCTGAGTATATTCCAAAATCTCTGAAGATTTTATTCATGCAAGATAAGTGTGACCTTCAACTAAACTCAAATCTATAATTTAAAGTGGCCTCTTTGACTGAAAATCCTCTCCATTTCAATGCCAAATGGATCATCAGCTGCTCTCCAAGTAATACTCGCTCCAATGGAAGGTTCCAGCTACTGATCGACACACATTTTTGCATTTCTACTCACAGACTTAAGTTCTGCTCTCCAATATGTGACTGTAGCTTAATTGACGGAGGAATGCAAAAAGAGATTTGGAGGCGTCTGACTACTGTCGACTCATTGACTTCCCTCAGAGAATTCTTTCACTTGTCTTTTAAATTTTCCTTTCTTGTCAAAATTGCAGGTGCAGATAAATGCTGGAATCTTATTTCAATCAGAAAGTGCCAAGAACAAGAAAAGATGGAGAATTTTGATTGTCGTTGAGGACAGAGCCTCAAACAGCTGGAGGCCTTCCATTCTCTTTTAGCTTCCATCCATCTAAGAAAAAAAAATGCACCAAGGATTTCACTCAATTTGTGCAGAAAGATGAGGAAATTCACACTGAAATGAAGAACTGCATTCCCAAAATAGCGTTAACCTAGAACAGCGCTGATGAGGGAATAAGAGACCTTGGATGTGGTGGGTCCAACCTTTGGTAAAAGGTCCAGGAGATGCCCCAGAAGGGATTCCTGTGTGACAGTTAGCTGATGATACATTGGCCTTTCCTTTCAGGGAAGCTTAGAGCCAGCTTAGGGATTCTCACCTCAGCCAGATTTTCTTTCTCCAGACAAATGTGTATTTCAGACAACTTCTAAGTAAATCTGGAAATGATTATGAAAAAGGAAAAATAAAATCCAACAAAAGCCTCTGACTTAGTTATTATTCAGAGTCTCTCCTCCAGGGTGGGTCTAACGATCTCTCCCAGGGTCCACACCAGAGCCTGCCCATAGATTTGCTGTGGTGGGTGTTTTAGGGATTTGAAAGGTTCTGTTTCCATGCTGTCTCCCAACTACTCTGGACCCAGGTCCTCAGATCAGGGACTGTGTGTGGTGGCTTATATATCTGCAGCCTCTGGCCCAACTGCTAGCATATAGTAGATGCTCAATAATGAACTGAAGGCTGGGCACAGTGGCTCACATCTGTAATCCCAGCACTTTGGGAGGCCGAGGCAGGAGGATGGCTTAAGCCCAAGAGCTTAAGACCAGCTTGGGCAACATAGGGAGACCTCATCTCTACAAAAAAGAAAAATAAATTTAAATTAGCCAGGCATGGGGGCATGTGCCTGTAGTTCCAGCTACTTGGGTGGCTGAGGCAGGAGGATCAAGGCTGCCTCAAGGTGTGATCACACCATTGCATTCCAGCCTAGGTGACAGCAAGACCCTGTCTCAAAAAAAAAAAAAAAAAAAAAATCCAAATGTAGCTCTTTGGTGAATATTTATGTACAAAAACACCAGAATCGGCCAAGTGCGGTGGCTCATGCCTATAATCCCAGCACTTTGGGAGGCCAAGGCGGGCAGATCACGAGGTCAGGAGATTGAGGCCATCCTGGCTAACATGGTGAAACCCCATCTCTACTAAAACACAAAAAATTAGCCAGTCATGGTGGCGGGCACCTGTAGTCCCAGCTACGCAGGAGGCTGAGGCAGAAGAATGGCGTGAACCTGGGAGGCAGAGATTGTAGTGAGCCGAGATCGTGCCACTGCACTCCAGCCTGGGCGACAGAGCAAGACTCTGTCTCAAAAAAAAAAAACCACCAGAATCTGTCCCCAGGCCAAACGTTAATCTTTCCCCATTTCTGGTCCTAATTTCCCCTCTCCCCCAGCTTTAAATATACTCTTAGACATGCACTGTCTAATACGGTGGCCACCAGCCATGTGTGGCCACTGAGCACTGGAACTGTGGCTAGTCAGAATTGAGATGTGCTGAAATATACACAAAACCTCAAAGAGTTAGTGGAGGGAAAATGGAATATAAACTGTTTCATTAACAATATTAATACTAACTACATGTTGAAATGATTTTGGATATATTGGGTTAAATAAAATATATTATTATAAAATTAATTTCACCCATTTCCTTTTACTTTTTAAAAATGTAGCTTCGGGCTCACGCCTATAATCCCAGCACTTTGGGAGGCCAAGAAGGGAGGATTGCTTAAGCCCAAGAGTTAGAGACCAGCCTGGGCAACAAAGCAAGATGTTGCCTCTACCAAAAAAAAAATTAGCTGGGTATGGTGGTGCATGCCTGTGGTCCCAGCTGCAAGGGAGGCTGAGGCAGGAGGATCGCTGGAACTCAGGAGGTCGAGGCTGCAGTGAGCCATGATCATGCCACTGCACTCCAGCCTGGACAACAGGGTGAGACATCATCTCAAAAAAAAAAAAAAAAAAATACAGCCAGCATGGTAGCTCTTGCCTGTAATCCCAGCACTTTGGGAGGCCAAGACAGGAGGATTGCTTGAGACCAGGAGTTCAAGACCAGCCTGGGCAACGTAGCAAGACTACTTCTCTATACAAAAATAATAATAAACAAAATTTTAAAAATGTATCCTCTAGAAAAGTTTAAATAACCTACGTAGTTTGCATTGTGTTTCTACTGGGCTGTGCTGGCTCATACCTTACCTGGCTCCCATTCAGACCCGGCAGAGTCTACTGTGCCCCCCACTGACTTGACAAACCTAGTGTCAGACCTGACGTCCATAAACAGCTCCAGAAAGCGCCAGAAGCTAGTCGCAGAAGGACACTCCAATCTTGCCTCCAGGCCACACCGTGCACCCAGCAGGTCCCCGTGTAGGACGTGCTTTGCTGCCCTCTGCTGGCCACGTCACACTTCCCACAGTCCCCAGGCGTTCGCCTCTCCTGCTGCACCCTGGGAGCTGTTCTCACACTTCTCCTCGCTTCCCTCTTCCCTTTTGATAGCACTGTTTTTAAGAGATAAGGTGGCAAGGAAAAGGGAGACTGCATCTTTTCAAAAGGAAAACATGATCTGAAAGAAGCAGTTTCTTTTTTAGATCATTATATATTTCTTTCAAAAACATAAAGGTATCCTGTAGTGTTCTTCACACTTCATTCATGACTTGTATCCTGTGGGGCATTTGTTAAATATTGAAATTACCAGGCCTCTCTGCTGCAAATTCTGGGTCAGTAGGTAAACAGTTGCAAGCCCAGGAATCTGTGTTTAACAAGCTCCACAGGTGATTCTTGTCTCCCCTTCCTGGAGGAAGTTTGAGAAATACAGCTAGGAAGCTGTGCATCTGCAATGTGGAGATGTTCAACTGGCCACGTGGGACCTTGTTAAATCCTGATTCTGATCCAGTAGGTCCAAGTTGAGGCCTGATAGCCCACACCTGTAACAAGTTTCCAGCTGCTGCTGCTGCTGCTGGTGCTGCTGCCTAGGGCCACGCTTTGAGTAGCAGGGTTGTAGTTATACGAGGTCCACACCCTTAGCTGCAGCCTTAACTAAGCACACCCGTGCTATTTAGAATCATTAAGCACTCCTGCTGCCCACCACTCCCACCAAGGCTGCTCTACAGAGCAAACGCGAATGATTTCTTTTGTCTGGAAAAGCAAGGATGCCCCCTTTTGACAGCTCAAAATATTTTCTGTAAAATGCCTGGAGAGGAATAGCAGATATATTTTCTCCCAAAACAATGTTTTTTAAATCATTATTGGTTAGAAAGAATTCATTTCTCTAATAAACTGTGTAGCCCTGTCTGTTGAAACCATGTAGAGACCCTGGCCATTTACACTACAAATACGATAGGGAGTGACTCAGCGCCACTATCTAAGAGGGGAACCTCTGAAGATTGTCCTGAAGATGAACCACGCAGGGATAGCTGGGGCTTGGGAAGTGAGCAGTTGCTTTTGAGACCTGTCCGTGATGTCCAATCTTTAAACTCAAGCCTCTGTCTTTAATTTCCTAACCCTTTCCTGCACTGGTTTCCAGCAAACATTTTTACGGCTGTCAGATTGAATAGTTATGCTGGCTCAGGTTGTCACTGCTCCTAACTGTGCCCTGTGATTCTCCGGAAGTCTGCGGGGAAAGGTAGTGGATGGGAAGGGACTCTATTGTATTACCTTTGGTTAAACTCTGCATTTGAAACTTTCTCTTTTTAAAGATGAACTTTGGATTTACCCAAGGTTATGCCTTAATTTCCCAAGATGTCATGAGACTGCATCAAAAACTGTGCAATTTCCAGACACCGATGAAACTGCATTCATGAAACAGAGCCCTTTTGGGGGGGAAATCCTAAATGATCAAAATGTAACATACACACTAGTGTATAAAAATTTTCTGACCATTCTCTTTCTGGCTTAATTTCCAAGAGCTCAGAATATGAGTCTAACTTCTATCTACACAGCTTACATGATGGCAGATCGGTGCTGACGGAGTTGTTTGTTTTCTTTTGTCTTGTTTGAAGGCCAAGGATATAATACATCTTTACAGTTAATACCTTCCGATCCTCACCCCTGAATTTTCAAAATACTCCTTCGATAGTTAGCTATATAGCTCCCATTAAAGTCAAATTTCCTTAGATGAGAAAGTCACTGAATGCCTAATTACACATGCAATGCTGGAAAAAATATTAAGACTGCATTTATATTGCCAGCTTTCTTTTCCCATTACACAACAGAAGATTTATCCTTTCATCTTGTACATGAGTATTGCTCTTGCAAGCTTGTGATTCCATGTAACATATATTAGTATATCATTCACTATTAGCACCAACCTTGACAATCTGGAAGTTATGCCTCTCTCAATGTTATATATAGTCTTTCTTCTGAGCTAGAAACAAACCAAACCAAAAATAATCACCAAATCCCACATCCTGGCTGTCACTTACCCAGACAGAGTGACATTGCAACATCCCAGGGCCCCACAGATCTCCTGTGAGCTGTGTGGATTCCTGCCATGGGCTGCACCCACGTAGCTATCAAATGCAGTTCACTGGCAGAAAGCCCATTTAAACCTTTCTCCAGTGGTATGCTCAGGATTTTTTCTGGACAGGTTTCTTCTGCCTGTGGAAATAAGTGAGTGCTCAGTGATCAGTCACTATCCAAGGATCTATTCCCTACTGAAAGTGACCCAGCAACACGTGTAACGCCTGTGTATGTACATCTGACTATGTTAATTTTCAAACGCTTAGACTTTGAAATGTTCATGCAGTTTGAACAGAAGCGAAGCCCAATACCTGCATTCTCAAACTCCAAGGTCAGAAAGTAACTAAAGAAAAACTGCAACCTTTAATTGGGCTGCTGCCAAGGCCTCAGGTGTGTGGGTGTCACCTGGTTTTCCCAGATGTCAGCAGACAGACAGGATTTGGTAGATAGATAACTTAGTCCACAACTCTTGGGAACTGCTACTGCAATGCTTGGATTGCCTACCAATTCACATTGCTAGCGGGTTCCCAATAAACGCAACTGACAGACTGTAGAGCTGTGAGGCAGGTCTACTGGGGGAGCAATCTGCTGAGTGGCCCAGCAAACGTCATCATGTCACGCAGAGCCTCAACAACTCATTTGGGGAGTGATCCAGCTTCCAGCCTTGTGCCTCCCACGATTCTGCCAGGAGAAACCAAGTCAGGAAAATTCAGTGCCCTGAACACTGGCATGAAAGGACAGGGACTGCAGACTGGGGCCTGAGAGTTCTCTGCTTCTCATAGCTGCTGTCACACATGGCCCCAGCTCTCACTTCCCAGGCTCCTCATGTGAGTCCTATGATTGTAAGAGTGGGAGTAACAGGCGAAGCCCCAGGAGAGTCTTCCTGGGATTCGAAGAGTAGGAAGAAACCTCCTGTTGGGTGACACTAGCCAACACTGTCTCCTTAGAGCCTGGGCGTCAGCTCATAGCCCCTTTCCAAGGACAGATGCCCCAGGGACAGATTCACTAAGTCCCTGGGGTCCTTCTCAGGCCTGGGGCTGTGCCTCCCTAGAGTGACATTCATGACTCCTGCCCAGAGAGCCAATTTGAGAACTGCTATGCCACAAGAGTGACAAAGGCAAATAACATACCAATATTTTTGTGCAAATACAGTTGTTTCAACCTCCTGGACCTCCTGAAAATGTCTTAGGAACTCCCAGAGGTCTGTGGACCACACTTGGACAATCCCTGACCTGTCTCATGATTCCACTCTTTTTTTTTAAAGATGGAGTTTTTCTCTTATCACCCAGGCTGGAGTGCAATGGCACGATCTCGGCTCACCACAACCTCCGCCTCCCAGATTCAAGCAATTCTCCTGTCTCAGCCTCCCGAGTAGTTGGGATTACAGGCATGCGCCACCACGCCCTGCTAATTTTTTGTATTTTTAGTAGAGACGGGGTTTCTCCATGTTGGTCAGGCTGATCTCAAACTGCTGACCTCATATGATCCGCCCCCGTCGGCCTCCTAAAGTGCTGGGATTACAGGAGTGAGCCACCACACCCGGCCCTGATTCTGCTTTTATCACTTTGTCTCGTGTATTTCTTTGTCTACTTGGGATCCCCGCCACCTGGCTATAAGCCCTATAAGAGCAATGACTCGGCCTTTTTCTCCCTTGTAACCACAATTTCAGGAGTGAAAAAGAATGCTTGGAACATATATGTACGTAATAAATGTTTGTTACATAAATGAGTAAATGACTGGGGTAATGTAGCAAAATAGACCCTCCTAGGACCAGCGCCAGGATTTCTGTGATCACACAGGTAGAGCACATTACATAGCACCTGCAGGGCGCGTGGTCTGCACTCAATACCTTTACTCTCCATCTTGGCTGAGAGGCTGCTTGCTGATAGACTGAATCCTCCCATTCCCGACAGCCTTCATTGGCCAGGTCATGGCTAGGGATCTGGGTTCTTGCAGCCCTTTCTCAAGGAAAGATCCCAAAGAAATCCTGGCTGCTCCTCAAGCACAAGTACGCCCCCGAAAGAGGAGTGTGGCAAAAATTCCTCCTTCCCGCAGTTGGTGTCTTTCCGAACTCAACCAATGTCCAAGTCCCCCAGTGCTGACTGCAGTTGGCTCGAGTCAACCGCTGCTTAATCTGAATCTCAGTGTGAAGCCAAGAAGGGAATTAGTAGATCCAGAAGATGAAGTTATTGAGGTCTGGGCTTATACAAACGTTTTCAAAAGTTAGTTTTATGGGATCTTTCCTGATTGGCACGTCCTTCCCAGTCTACACACATTTTCCCGACAGAATGTCCCTCTGCACTCCCTAAATCTGCAATACAGGCAGGTCACTCTTCCTCTGTCTTACCCGCTCTGGCCAATTCACATCAGACAATGGTAAAAATAAAACAAAATACAGGGAGGACGTGTACTCTGACCACAGAGCTCTCTTAGCAGGTGTGAGTTTTGCTTTGTAAACTCAGGATGAAAAAAATGCCACATTGATTTTCTAGGCACTCATCCTGTCTGGTGGGATATTCAGCACAGGTGTCATGATGACACCCTCTCCCTGGCAATGGCCACAGTGGTCATTACTTGGAGGAGCTGTCTTCAGGGGAATGAGGACCTCAAGGAAGCAGGGAGCTATCTTGTTTGTTTCTATTTTCTTTTTTCTTTTTCTTTTCTTTTCTTTTATTTATTTATTTATTTATTTATTTTTGAGACAGAGTCTCCTGGGTTCAAGTGATTCTCCTGCCTCAGCCTCCCTAGTAGCTGGGATTACAGGCACCCGCCACCACGCTTGGCTAATTTTTGTGTTTCTAGTGGAGACGGGTTTCACCATGTTGGCCAGGCTGGTCTCAAACTCCTGACCTCAAGAGATCCATCCACCTCAGCCTCCCAAAGTGCTGGGATTACAGGCGTGAGGCACTGCACCCGGCCAGAAGCAGGCAGCTATCTAAGGAGATGGAGACTGATGAGGAAGGGGGCTTCTTTTAGAGAGGATAGCCAGAGAAGACTTCTTTGAGGAGATGGCATTTAAGCAGATATGTGAATGACATAAAGATCTTCAAGGAAAGCATCAGGCAAAAGAAGAAACATAAAGATCTGAGGCAGGGCTGAGCTGGGCATGTGAAGGAAAAGCATGAAGGCTGGTGTGACCAGAACAGTGTGAGAGTGAGGTTGAGAGGGAGGTGGAGGCGTGTCTTTGTTAAGCCTTGTAGGCCTTGGTAAGCAGGTGGTTTCATCCAGAGTGTGATGGATGCCATTGGATGGCTATGAGTAGGGGTGACCTGGCTGACTTGCTCTTTGTAAACAGCACTCTCAGCTAGGCACGGTGGCTCACGCCTATGGTCCCAGCTACTCAGGAGGCTGAGGCAGGAGGATTGAGCCCAGGAATTTGAGGCTGCAGTGAGCTTTGATTACACTAGTGAGCTTTGATTACACCACTGAACTCCAGCCTGGGCAACAGAGTGGGACCCTGTCTCTAAAATAACTAACTAAATAAATAGTACTCACACTGCTATGCAGAAAATAGACTGCAGTGTGGGAAAGGAGCAAGAATGATGGCAGAAAAACCATAAGACTGGCAGCCATGACAGGTGTCCAGGTAAGAGAGGGGTGACTTGGACTAGGGGAGCAGCAGAGGACATGGTGAGAAGTTGTTTGACCAAGATATGCTTTGCATTTCTTTTTGCTGGGTTTTTTTTTTTTTTTTTTTGGTGTTTTTTGTTTGTTTGTTTGTTTTTGTTCTTGTTTTTTTAGTATTTTTAGGGTCTCACTATGTTGCCCAGGCTGATCTTGAACTCCTGGGCTCAAATGATCTGCCCACCTCAGTATCCCAAAGTGCTGGAATTATGGACATGAGTCATTGTGCCCCACCAACCAAGATATATTTTGGAGTTGAAATTGGATCATGAAGGTGGATTAATGTAGGTGTCAGGGGAATAGCCTAACCAAGGATGACCCCTGGGTGTTCAACCCGAGCAAAATCTAGGTGAATCTTGGTAGTATATACTGAAATGGAGAAGACTGAGGTAGGCGATTTGAAGGATAAAAGCAAGTTCTATTTTGAAGAGGTCCAATTTGAGACACTTATTGGACTTCCAATGGGAAGTCTCAGATAGATGGGTAAACATATACAGGTATGAAGCTCCAGGGTGTTGCAGAGGTTGGAGCTGAAGATATGTACAGTCGACTGTGGTATGCAGGGGGATTGGTTCCAGGACCTCCTGGGGATACCAAAATCCACAGATGCTCAAGTTCCTGATACAAAATGGTGTAGTAGGCCAGGTGCAGTGGCTCATCACACCTGGTAATCCCAGCATATTGGGAAGCTGAGGTGGGAAGATCACTTGAGCCCAGGAGTTGGAGACCAGACTGGGCAATATGGCGGAACTCCATCTCTATGAAAAATACAAAAATTAGCCCAGTGTGGAGGCTCACGCCTGTAGTTCCAGCTACTCAGGAAGCTGAGGCAAAAGGATTGCTCGAGCCAGAAAGGTCAAAGCTGCAGTGAGCCACGATTGCACCACTGTACTCCACCCTGGGTGACAGACTCAAAAACAAACAAAAAAAAAAGTGGTGTAGTATTTGCATATAACCAATGCATATTCTCCTGTGTATTTCTTTTTCTTTCTTTCTTTTCTCTCTTTTTTTTTTTTTTTTTTTTTTTTTGAGAAAAAGTCTCACTCTGTCACCCAGGCTGGAGTGTAGTGGTGCAATCTCAGGTCACTGCAACCTCCACCTCCCAGGTTCAAGCGATTCTCCTGCCTCAGCCTCCCGAGTAGCTGAGACTACAGGTGTATGTCATCACACCCGGCTAACTTGTATTTTTAGTAGAGACGGGGTTTTGCCATGTTAGCCAGGCTGGTCTTGAACTCCTGACCTCAAGTGATCCACCTGCCTCAGCCTCCCAGAGTGCTGGGATTACAGGCATGAGCCACTGCATCTGGCTTGTGTACTTTAAATCATAGCTAAATTACTGATATCATACCTAATACAATGCAAATGCTATATAAATAGTTGTTATACTTTATTGTTTGTCATTCTTGCTATGATGACAAGAAAATTCTGTACATGTTCAGTACAAACATAATTTTTTTCTGAATATTTCTGATCCACAGTTGGTTGACTCCATGTACACGGAACCCACGGATATGGAGAGCCAATAGATATTGGCAAATAGATGGTATTTAAACCCACATGACCGCATGCCACCCAAGAGAATGTAAGTAGAGAAGAAAAAAGGACTGAGCCCGAGGGCACACAACAGTTAGAGGTGAGAAGGAGATGCCAGAAAAGGACACCGAGAGACGGCAGGAAAGACAGAGAGGGCTTCAAGGAGAAGGGATTAATCATATCAAATCCTACTGAGAATTTAAGTAAGATAAGGCTTGAGAGTTGTCCAGTGGATTAGGCAAAGTTTTGACCTTGATAAGAACAGTTTCAGCAAAGTGGCAGGGGTAAAAGTCTGGTTGAAGTGGGTTGAGAGAATAAAGACCTCTGGGCTGAATGTGGAGGACTGAACAGCTGCATTTCTTTCTTTCTTTCTTTTTTCCAGGAACACTTGCACTTTATTGAATGCCATTGTAGAAAAGTATGTGAGAATAAAGGGCTGATAAAAAACTCAGGCCCAGGGTGTAGGGCCTGCGGTGGACAGCAAGTAACTGGGCGCTACTGCTGACCTTGGAGATTCTTTACCGTTTGAGAAATTGCTTGGAATATTATCATAGAGCTACTGGTGAAAAGGATGATGAGTGCTGTGGTCACATGGATGTCCAGGATAAGGGTACAAATGTTCAGGCGCTTGGCAGTGGAGGCATAGGCCTGGGCCCCGCTCAGGTCACCAACCATCTTCCTGTCCCTAGACTTCACGGAGTAGGTGAATGCTATGAAGCCCCCGTAGCACCAGTTCATGAAGAGGGACCAGATGACGTGGTCAGGCACAGCGGTCTCACTGTGGATGTGGATCATGGTGGATGTTGGGGGAGCAGGGTTGTGGGGCACCCTCAGCACAGCCACCTCCTGCTCCTCCTTGAGCATTTCGTAGTTGAGGAGTGGCCGCTGTTGGCGAGAGTGAAGATCTCTGGATCTTCAGAGCGTCTGGACAGCGTGGTTCATGGTTTCCAGGGAAGATCAGCTGTGGTCAGGATGGTGGGATGCTTCTCCAGCTGCATTTATTTCTGTTTCCTCTTGAATTCTCACTAAAATGACAACAGTGTTTAAAATGCATAAACCTATGGAACAGAGAAAACAAGAGCAGTGATAGGAGAATACGAGAGATGTCAGTACAATTTTGGAATCTAGAAAGTAGATGGATGAGGCCGGGCACAGTGGCTCACACATGCAATCTCAGCACTTTGGAAGGCTGAGGCGGGTGGATCGCCTGAGGTCAGGAGTTCAAGACCAGCCTGGCCAACCTGGTGAAACCCCGTCTCTACTAAAAATATAAAAAATTAGCTGGGTGTGGTGGCGTGTGCCTGTAGTCCCAGCTACTTAGGAGGCTAAGGCAGGAGACTCACTTGAACCTGGGAGGCAGAGGTTGCAGTGAGCCGAGATTACGCCACTGCACTCCAGTCAATGCAACAGAGCGAAACTCCATCTAAGAAAAGAGAAAAGCAAAAAGAAAAGAAAATAGATGGATGAGTTGTAAGTGACTCAAAAGCCTGAAAAAAATTTAAAGTTGAGGATCTATAGTCTAGAGGAGCAAGAAGTAGTCTAATTCGGCCGGGTGCAGTGGCTCATGCCTGTAATCCCAACACTTTGGGAGGCCGAGGTGGGTGGATCACGAGTTCAGGAGATCGAGACCATCCTGGCTAACACGGTGAAACTCCGTCTCTACTAAAAAATACAAAAAATTAGCCAGGTGTGGTGGCGGGCGCCTGTAGTCCCAGCTACTCGGGAGGCTGAGACAGGAGAATGGTGTGAACCTAGGAGGCGGATCTTGCAGTGAGCCGAGATTGCACTACTGCACTCCAGCCTGGGCGACAAAGCGAGACTCCATCTCAAAANTTGAGAAAAGTCTCACTCTGTCACCCAGGCTGGAGTGTAGTGGTGCAATCTCAGGTCACTGCAACCTCCACCTCCCAGGTTCAAGCGATTCTCCTGCCTCAGCCTCCCGAGTAGCTGAGACTACAGGTGTATGTCATCACACCCGGCTAACTTGTATTTTAGTAGAGACGGGGTTTTGCCATGTTAGCCAGGCTGGTCTTGAACTCCTGACCTCAAGTGATCCACCTGCCTCAGCCTCCCAGAGTGCTGGGATTACAGGCATGAGCCACTGCATCTGGCTTGTGTACTTTAAATCATAGCTAAATTACTGATATCATACCTAATACAATGCAAATGCTATATAAATAGTTGTTATACTTTATTGTTTGTCATTCTTGCTATGATGACAAGAAAATTCTGTACATGTTCAGTACAAACATAATTTTTTTCTGAATATTTCTGATCCACAGTTGGTTGACTCCATGTACACGGAACCCACGGATATGGAGAGCCAATAGATATTGGCAAATAGATGGTATTTAAACCCACATGACCGCATGCCACCCAAGAGAATGTAAGTAGAGAAGAAAAAAGGACTGAGCCCGAGGGCACACAACAGTTAGAGGTGAGAAGGAGATGCCAGAAAAGGACACCGAGAGACGGCAGGAAAGACAGAGAGGGCTTCAAGGAGAAGGGATTAATCATATCAAATCCTACTGAGAATTTAAGTAAGATAAGGCTTGAGAGTTGTCCAGTGGATTAGGCAAAGTTTTGACCTTGATAAGAACAGTTTCAGCAAAGTGGCAGGGGTAAAAGTCTGGTTGAAGTGGGTTGAGAGAATAAAGACCTCTGGGCTGAATGTGGAGGACTGAACAGCTGCATTTCTTTCTTTCTTTCTTTTTTCCAGGAACACTTGCACTTTATTGAATGCCATTGTAGAAAAGTATGTGAGAATAAAGGGCTGATAAAAAACTCAGGCCCAGGGTGTAGGGCCTGCGGTGGACAGCAAGTAACTGGGCGCTACTGCTGACCTTGGAGATTCTTTACCGTTTGAGAAATTGCTTGGAATATTATCATAGAGCTACTGGTGAAAAGGATGATGAGTGCTGTGGTCACATGGATGTCCAGGATAAGGGTACAAATGTTCAGGCGCTTGGCAGTGGAGGCATAGGCCTGGGCCCCGCTCAGGTCACCAACCATCTTCCTGTCCCTAGACTTCACGGAGTAGGTGAATGCTATGAAGCCCCGTAGCACCAGTTCATGAAGAGGGACCAGATGACGTGGTCAGGCACAGCGGTCTCACTGTGGATGTGGATCATGGTGGATGTTGGGGAGCAGGGTTGTGGGGCACCCTCAGCACAGCCACCTCCTGCTCCTCCTTGAGCATTTCGTAGTTGAGGAGTGGCCGCTGTTGGCGAGAGTGAAGATCTCTGGATCTTCAGAGCGTCTGGACAGCGTGGTTCATGGTTTCCAGGGAAGATCAGCTGTGGTCAGGATGGTGGGATGCTTCTCCAGCTGCATTTATTTCTGTTTCCTCTTGAATTCTCACTAAAATGACAACAGTGTTTAAAATGCATAAACCTATGGAACAGAGAAAACAAGAGCAGTGATAGGAGAATACGAGAGATGTCAGTACAATTTTGGAATCTAGAAAGTAGATGGATGAGGCCGGGCACAGTGGCTCACACATGCAATCTCAGCACTTTGGAAGGCTGAGGCGGGTGGATCGCCTGAGGTCAGGAGTTCAAGACCAGCCTGGCCAACCTGGTGAAACCCCGTCTCTACTAAAATATAAAAAATTAGCTGGGTGTGGTGGCGTGTGCCTGTAGTCCCAGCTACTTAGGAGGCTAAGGCAGGAGACTCACTTGAACCTGGGAGGCAGAGGTTGCAGTGAGCCGAGATTACGCCACTGCACTCCAGTCAATGCAACAGAGCGAAACTCCATCTAAGAAAAGAGAAAAGCAAAAGAAAAGAAAATAGATGGATGAGTTGTAAGTGACTCAAAAGCCTGAAAAAAATTTAAAGTTGAGGATCTATAGTCTAGAGGAGCAAGAAGTAGTCTAATTCGGCCGGGTGCAGTGGCTCATGCCTGTAATCCCAACACTTTGGGAGGCCGAGGTGGGTGGATCACGAGTTCAGGAGATCGAGACCATCCTGGCTAACACGGTGAAACTCCGTCTCTACTAAAAAATACAAAAAATTAGCCAGGTGTGGTGGCGGGCGCCTGTAGTCCCAGCTACTCGGGAGGCTGAGACAGGAGAATGGTGTGAACCTAGGAGGCGGATCTTGCAGTGAGCCGAGATTGCACTACTGCACTCCAGCCTGGGCGACAAAGCGAGACTCCATCTCAAAAAAACAAACAAACAAAAAGAAGTGGTCTAATTCATACCAAAGAACCTCAAGAGTTGAAGGTACCAAGTACTTGGGAAGGTGAGGTTGCGGGAAGGTGAGGTTGCTAGAAGGAGATGAAAGCAGGAATGAGTGAAAATCTTCATAGGAAGAAAAAGACTCCTAGATCCTCTCCTCACCCCCACACAGCTGGGTGACTGTCCCTCTACCACCCAATCAAAAAACTAGAACCTCAGCCAGGCCTGGTGGCTCATGCCTGTAATCCCAGCACTTTGGGAGACTGAGGCAGGTGGATCATTTGAGGTTGTGAGTTCAAGACCAGCCTGGCCAACATGGTGAAACCCATTTCTACTAAAACACGGGAAAAAAAAAAAAAAAAATAGCTGCACGTGGTGGTGTGTTCCTGTAATCCCAGCTACTCAGGAGGCTGAGGCAGGAGAATAGCTTGAGCCTGGGAGGCAGAGGTTGCAGGGAGCAGAAATCGTGGCACTGCATTCCAGCCTGGGCAATAGAGTAAGACTCAAAAAGAAGGAAGGAAGGAAGGAAGGAAGGAAGGCAGGAAGGAAGGAAGGAAGGAAGGGAGAGAAACTGAAAGGAGACATAGATCTCAATACAATAATAGTAAGGGACTTTAATATCCCACTTTCAACAATCCAGACAGAAAATTAATAAAGGACCTGAAGAAATAGAAAATCTAAACAGATCAATAATGAGTATAAAGATTGAATCAGTAATAAAAAGTCTCCTACCAAAGAAAGNGGAGGGAAAGATTGGAAGGATGATAAGAAAAAACAGGGTAAAAAGATCAGTTTCTCATTGAAAGAGAGAGGAAGAAGAAAGAGAGAGAGAGAGAGAGGGAGGGAGGGAGGGAGGGAGAAGGAAGGAGAAAGAAATATTGGGAGGATGATAAGAAGAAACAGAGGGTATAAAGACCAACTCCTTATCTCCCACAACAGGAAGTCAATATATAACGCATAAAACTAAAAAATCAAGAAGCAGCAGTACATATGTTATCTGGGGAAAAAAAATAGAGATAAAGAAAACCTAAAGAAACAGTTTAAAAATGGAAAGAAGTTGCTTCTGGGGGGAAGGCATTGGATAATCCTTTTTATTCTAAGCGTTTTAAAACTGTTTGATTTTAATTTTTTTACATATTTATAACTATTTACATGACTTTTGAAACAATACATGTACAGCATTGATAAAATACATTTTAATGTCTAAAAAATAAAGCAAAAGAAAGTAAGAGATGAGATAGAGGAGACAAGTAAAGATGCAACAGGTCTATTGAAAAGTCTGGACTTAGTGTAGACAACAAGCAGCTTTAATTTTCTTCCATTGTTGCTTTCAATCACTTTCCAATTGAATTTCATTTTCCTGTTACTTAATGAAATATTGAGCAGATTTCCTAACTTTCTGGTGCCTTTGACTACTAACACCATCGCATTTTAAGTGCTAATCTCATCAATAATTTTAATCTCGTTCCCACCCACTCCCACAAGGCAACTGGCTTTTGGAGTTGGAGTGTGGACCTGGAGGAGTCTCTTCTTTTCAACTCCTGCTGCCAATTTCCTGAGGTGGGATACCTGACCTTGGCTCAGACCTCTTCCACCCGCTAAGCTTCCCCTCCTGCTTCATCCCTGACAGTCCTGGTTGGTGAGCTCAAAACCTTTCCTTAGGTTTCCTTGAATCACAAAAACTAACACTCCCAACAAGGAGGACAAGCTGCCTGCTGCAGCCTCCCCTCTGCCTGACCATCCCCCAGCTCCCATGTCCCCCATTCAGATGGGCAGAGGGAGACAGATGCCCAGCTGGAGAAAGAACATCATCCCCTCCACTCGCAGTCACAGTGGATCTCTGGGACTCCTCACTTGCTTTACAGGAGGAAAATGAAGGGCACAGCTCTCCCCACTAGGCTGACAGTCGGTGTGATCCCTCTATTTGTTTCTTTTTAATATAAACTAAGAATTGATAGGAAAAGGGAAGTGACAGCTGGGAGAAACAGAGACAGTTAAACCATCTCTTAATACACTTAATTGTCTCCATCTTTGGCCCTCATCAGTTCCAGGACCACAGAGAAAGTCCCACCCAATACAGTATTTCAGGATTTTTTGGAGTGTTGCTGTTGAGAGAAGCACAGAAATGGAGCCATTGCTGGAGGAGGATATGGGAATCAGAGAGGCATTTCCTTTATTTATTTCTTTATCTTACTTTCCTTTTATTTCTTCCTTCTTTTTTTCCTTCCTTTCTTTTTTTTAGGTTGGAATGTAGTGGCACAATCATACCTTGTTGCAGCCTCAGGTGAGCACCACTACACCTAGCTAATTTTTTTCATTATTTTTGTATAGACGGAGTCTCGCTATGTTGCCCAAGCTGATCTCAAACTCGGCCTCAAGTGATTTTCCTGTCTTGGCCTCCCAATCCCAAAGGGCTGGGATTACAAGCATGAGCCACCATGCTGGGCCCGGGGAGGTATTCTCTTGACTGGGAAGTATTGCCACATGTTTGTACACTGATGGGAATAACCCAGTAGTGGAGGGCAGATAATGACACAGAGGAAGGGGATGATTGCAAGAGCAAGTCCTTGAGCAGGCAAGAAGGCATGGACCAGGGAGTGCACAGTGCCAGCAATAGGAGCAAGGATGGGACATTCATCGCAGCTCTCCAGAAGGCAGAGCATAGGTGGCTACCAATGAAGGTACATTTGAAGATTCTGAATCATTCTCTGCTGATTGTTTTCATTTCTTTAGTGAAAAAAGGAAACACAAGCCAAGTGTAGTGGCACACACCTGTAGTCTCAGCTATTTGGGAAGCTGAGGCAGAAGGATGTCTTGAACCCAGGAGTTCCAGGTTACAGTGAGCTATGATCGCACCACTGCACTCCAGCCTAGGCAACAGAGTGAGACTCCATCTCGAAAAATAAAAATAAAAAATCATGCCTGTAATCCCAGAACTTTGGGAGGCAGAGGTGGGTGGATCTCTTGAGGTCAGGAGTTCAAGACCAGCCTAGCCAACATGGTAAAACCTCATCTCTACTAAAAATACAAAAATTAGCTGGGTGTGGTGGCGCATGTCTATAACCCCAGCTACTCAGGAGGCTGAGACAGAGAATTGCTTGAACCTGGGAGGCGGAGATTGCAGTGAGCCAAGATCACGCCATTGCACTCCAGCCTGAGCGACAGAGCAAGACTCCATCTTGAACTCCTGACCTCAAGTGATCCACTCACCTTGGCCTCCCAAAGTGCTGGGATTACAGGTGTGAGCCAATGTGCCCTGCCAAGACTCTGTCTCAAAAAATAAAACAATAAAGATAAAAAATAAATAATAAATAAATAAAATGAAAATAAAAAGAGACAAAAGGAGCCAGGCCAACAGCGAAGACTGAGAAGGAGAGAGGTGATATTGAAAGTTTGATGACAGAGGAAAAGCTATAATGTAGTCATTTCAAAGGAGGAGAACAACTCGACTATGGCAATAAGCTGGACAACTGGACGAGGCTGTGGGCTCCTGACATTCACCATCCTATGTGGGCTTCTCTCCACCCACAGCCAGCTGCTCAGGTGCAGGCAGGGAATGGAGGGTGAAGGGTGCTAAGTTCATCAGAGTTGGGGTTTTGCCAGGGAAGTGTGGATGGAGAGAGAGGCAGGTGTATTGAATGTCATATCAGGGTGTGATGTCAGGGATGAACCATGGAATCCAAACTGATCAAGGTGGGAAGTAGGTAGGCAAGGAGGTCATAGGAAAGTGGGTAATTGAGGGGAAGTCGGTGGACTGGGGTCCCAGTGGGAGGAATGCTGGAGCATGTCAAGAGACTGAACATTTGGTGGTTTTCCTGGGATTTCCTCCACACCATGACACACTTGTTCCCACTGTTCTTGCTGTAATTCCCTAGCACTGCCTCACTTACGATCTTTCTGTGGGCCCCCTTTATGTTAGGTTAGTAGCCTCTGATACCTCAGATGTATGCCTGCCTCAACCTCTCTGATATGTGAGATTCATAGCTTCCCCAGACCTACCTCACTTTCATTAGGGAGGAAACCTATTTTCTTTCCTCATTATCCATTTTCTTTGTTTTTTTGTTTTTGTTGTTGTTGTTGTTGTTTTAAGATGGAGTCTTACTCTGTCTCCCAGGCTGGAGTGCAATGGTGCGATCTCGGCTTACTGCAACCTCTGCCTCCCGGGTTCAAGTGATTCTCCTGTCTCAGCCTCCCAAGTAGTGGGACTACAGGCGTGCACCATCACACCTAGCTAATTTTTGTAATTTTAGTAGAGACGGAGTTTCACCATGTTGGCCAGGCTGGCCTCGAACTCCTGATCTCAGGTGATCCATCCACCTCAACCTCCCAAAGTGCTGGGATTACAGGCATGAGCCACCGTGCCCAGACTCATTATCCATTTTCTTCCTGTCTCTTGGTTCTCTTTCTTCCTAACATCCACCTTTGTCTCCATGGGCCACCCAGAGGCCTCGTAGAAACTTTCTCTCTCCAACCAACCCATTGACTCCTCTCCCTGTGGTGCCTCCCACACCACCATGGTTGTGTCCTAGTTTTTCTATTGACTTCTTTTCAAATTTTTGTTCATCAGATTAGAACAAGAAGAGGTTGCAGATAAAGTTTACAGGGGAAGGGTGTGACCACCATCCTCTTTACAGGAAATAAGTGGCAGTCGTAAATAATTAATCCAGGCTGCAGCCAGGAACGGTGGCTCACGCCTGTAATCCAAACACTTTGGGAGGCCGAGGCAGGCGGATCACGAGGTCAGGAGATCAAGACCATCCTGGCTAACACAGTGAAACCCTGTCTCTACTAAAAAAAAATACAAAAATTACCCGGGTGTGGTGGCAGCTGCCTGTAGTCCCAGCTTCTCAGGAGGCTGAGGCAGGAGAATGGCGTGAATCTGGGAAGCAGAGCTTGCAGTGAGCCGAGATCGTGCCACTGCACTCCAGCATGGGCAACAGAGCCAGACTCCGTCTCCAAAAAAAAAAAAAAAAATTAGAGAATTAATCCACTCTATAATACCTAATGTAGCCAGAGAGAGAGAGAGCATTGTCTGTGTGTATCTCCTATGGTAGTAGAATTCCCCAGGGCCTGGCTTGCTTGGCAAGGGGCTAATGCAGGGCAATAGCCAACAATAGCTGGCTCTGGGTGTCCACTTAAATGTCCCAAAACTCATAAGGAATCATGAGTTATTAATATGGCAAGAGGATGAAAGAGATTTGTTTCTGCACATGCCCGAGATCCCCCTGGCTTCAAGTTTTCCAAATTTGCTTTAAAATAATTGTTCTGTTTTCTATAATAGCAACAATTTTATTGCAGCAAAGATGGTTCATTGTGTCTGCTATGGTTTGACTGTGTCCTCTCCAAAATGTAGCTGCTGAAACTTAATGGCCAATATGGTTTGGCTCTGTGTCCCCACCCAAATCTCATGTCAAATTGTAATTCCCCATGTTAGGGAGGGACCTGGTGGGAGGTGATTGAATCATGGGGGAGAATTTTCCCCTTGCTCTTCTCATGATAGTAAGTGAGTTCTCATGAGATTTGGTTGTTTAAAAGTGTGTTGCACGTCCCGCCCCCCCCCCCCCACTCTCTCTCTCCTGTTGCCATCTAAAGACGTGCTTGCTTCCCCTTTGCCCTTCCCCAATGATTGTACGTTTCCTGTGGCCTCCCCAGCCATGCTGCCTGTACAGCCTGTGGAACTGTGAACCAATTAAATCTCTTTTCTTTATAAATTACCTAGGCTCAGGTAGTTCTTTATAGCAGTGTGAGAATGGATTAATACAATGGCCAATTGATAGTATTAAGAGCTGGGCCTTTAAGAGGTGAGTAGGCCATGTAGGCTTCTTCCTCATGAATGGGATTAAGGATCTTATAAAGGAAGCCACACACAGCATTCCTCCCCTCCATAGCATACAGCAACAAGGCACCATCTTGGAATCAAAGAGCAACCTTCACCAGACAACCAAACCTGCTGGTACCTTGATCTTCAACTTCCCAACTATGAAAACTGTGAGAAATAAATTTCTGTTCTTTATAAATTACCCAGTCTCAGGTATGTTGTTATAGCAACACAAACAGCTAAGATAACATTTCAAAATGTATTCTCTTCTTTTTAAATAATAGCACCCCTAATTTTTAGCTGGACACATGGGTATCCAAAATAAAAACCAGACTCATTTGTAGCTAGGTGTGGTCATAAATCTGAATCCTGAGCACAATGGGGTGTGATTTCTGATCATACCCTTAAAAGTAAGGGATGGGTCTTTCCTTCCCCTTTTTCTTGCCTCTAGCCCTCTGCTTGGAATGGCAAAGAAACAGGGCGGAAGAAGCCAAGGTCTCTGCATGATCTTGTGGATCAGAGCCACTATACCTGCCCTGGACCATCTTCACAAGACAGAAATAAACTTCCATCTTGTTCAGCACACTGTTACTTTGGGGCTCTGTTACCTTCACCTGAGATTGTATCCTAATACCTTCATCCTTCTCTTTCTTTAGCTATATAGGTGACAGACACGTACAAAATGCCTAATGCATGCTTTCCTCTGTCCATCCTTCATTCCATTATTGAATCCATCATTAATAAGATTGTCACCTTGGTGATTTTCTTCTTAATAATAGAGCATTTAAGATTTATATCAGGCTGAGCATGGTGGCTCACACCTGTAATCCCAACACTCTGGGTGACTAAGACAGGCAGATCACCTGAGGTCAGGAGTTCAAGACCAGCCTGGCCAATGTAGTGAAACCCCATCTCTATTAAAAATATAAAAATTAGCTGGGCATAGTGGTGGGCGCCTGTGATCCCAGCTACTCGGGAGACTGAGGCAGGAGAATCACTTGAACCTGGGAGGTGGAGGTGCAGTGAGCCAAGATCTCGCCAATGCACTCCAGCCTGGGTGACAGAACAAGACTCTGTCTCCAAAAAAAAAGTATATCAAAGATAAGGCTGAATTTTCTTTCTGAATTTCTGGAGTCTGCAGTTGCAGTGACTAGATCCTATTCCCAAGCTTATGGTGATAAATGAGTGTCTTTGATGTCTTTGGGTAAGTTAGATAGCAAATACTGGAGTAATTGAACAATATTTTTTGAATAGTAATCTTTTTTTTTTTTTTTTTTTTTTTTGAGACGGAGTCTCGCTCAGTCACCCAGGTTGGAGTGCAGTGGCGCGATCCCGGCTCACTGCAAGCTCCGCCTCCCGGGTTCACGCCATTCTCCTGCCTCAGCCTCCCAAGTAGCTGGGACTACAAGTGCTCACCGCCACGCCCGGCTAATTTTTTTGCATTTTTAGTAGAGACAGGGTTTCACCGTGTTAGCCAGGATGGTCTCGATCTCCTGACCTTGTGATCTGCCCGTCTCGGCCTCCCAAAGTGCTGGGATTACAGGCTTGAGCCACCGCGCCCGGCTTGAATAGTAATCTTTAAACAGAACTAGTTGTATTTAATTCTGAGTATTCCAATAGAAATGGTTTCCTTTACAGTATGCCATCTTGCCCTTTCCCCATTTGTATTGTTATTGCTAAACCACCCCCATTTTAATTATCATTTAATTATCTTCATCTACAGCTGAGTGCCCCCCTTCTGTTGGAAAGCTTATTTTATACAAACCAAACCATGGGTAATTACCTATCAAAAGCAGATTTATCTAAATTCCCACTGAAACTAGATGAAGCAGTTCCCTTAAGTCATAAAATCATTCAAAATTAGATCCAGGAAAAAAGGCCGATATTGAATTTGAATTTATAGAATACCAACAACATTATAGGTACCATCGGGAATCAATGCTTATTCATATTCCCTGCTAGGGGAGTATAGAATCTTAGTTCTAAATTCATCCTCCAGGATATAAATTGTGGCAGGTACTGTAGGTGGACTCATTCACCACCTTTTCCCAGCCCACGTTATCTTGCCTTTATCTACTATACTGGAGAGACCAGACACGGTGGCTCATACCTGTAATCCCAACACTTTGGAAGGCTGAGGCGGATAGGTCACGAGGTCAGGGGTTCAAGACCAGCCTGGCCAACATAGCGAAACTCCATCTCTACTGAAAATACAATAATTAGCCAGGTGTGGTGGCAGGCACCGGTAGTCCCAGCTACTTGGGAGGCTGAGGCAAGAGAATTGCTTGAACCCGGGAGATGGGCTGCAGTGAGCGGAGAACACGCCATTGCACTCTAGCCTGGGCAACAGACCAAGACTCCATCTCAAAGAAAAAAAATTTAAAAGACTGCAGAAAAAAATTAAAACCTCATTTTCTCAGCACCACCCCATTCCCTTGCAGTAAGGACACACCATGTGACACAGGTCCTGTCAGTGAGACACATGTACAAATCCCCTATTTAAAAACATAAACTAGCCTGGTGTGGTGGCTCACCCCTGTGCTCCCAGCACTTTCGGAGGCCGAAGTGGGCAGATCACTTGAGGACAGGAGTGCAAGACCAACCTGGCCAATATGGTGAAACCTTGTCTCTACTGAAAATACAAAAATTAGCCGGGCGTGGTGGCACACACTTGTAATCCCAGCTACTCGAAAGGCTGAGGCAGGAGAATCACTTGAACCTAGGAGATGGAGGTTGCAGTGAGCCAAGACTGTACCACTGCACTTCAGCTGGGGCCACAGTCAGACTCCATCTCAAAAGAATAAAAACACGAATTACCAGAATTTCCACTCCCAGGTATGTTCCCAAAAAAATTGAAAGCAGGGACTCTAACAAATCCTTGTTCACACCAATATTCATTGCAGCATTACTCATGATAGCCAAAAGGTGGAAACACCCCGTGTAGATGGATGGATAAACAAAACGTGGTCTACACCCTATGATGGAATATTATTTAACCACAAACAGGAAAGAAATTCTGCTACATGCTACAATAGGGATAAACTTTAGAAACAATTATGCTAAGTGAAATAAACTCGACACAGAAAGACAAATACTGCATTATTCCAATTATACGAGGCACCAAGAACACACAAATACATAGAGACAGAAAGTCGAATAGAAGTTACCAGGGGCTGGGAGGAAGGAGGAATGGGAAGTTGTTGAATGAGTATGGAGCTTCTGTTTGCAATGATGAACCACTTCTGGAATAGACAGTGCTGGTGGCTGCACAACACTGTGAATGTGTATAATACCACTCAATCGTACACTCAAAATGGTTACAGCAGTAAATGTTTTATTATGTATGTTTTACTACAAAAAAATACAAATTTTTAAATCCTTATGCTTATTTTCTACCTAACAAATTGTTAGTCTGGGTCTCTCAATCCTATATTTTGTATAAAGATTCCATGTTACTGACTTTAAATAGGATTCTAGCTTACTACTGAAGGTGTTTTGAAGGCAGTTCATTTTACCTGAGGCTAACTAGAAGTAAAACCAATAATAAATAATGACAGGCCAGGCGCAGTGGCTCACGCCTGTAATCCCAGTACTTTGGAAAGCCAAGGCAGGTGGATCACTTGAGGTCAGGAGTTCAAGACCAGCCTGACCAACGTGGTGAAACCCTGTCTCTACTAAACATACAAAAAAAAAAAAAAATAGCCAGGCGTGGTGGCGGGCACCTGTAATCCCAGCTACTCATGAGGCTGAGGCAGGAGAATCGCTTGAACCCGGGAAGCAGATGTTGCAGTGAGCCAAGATCACGCCATGGCACTCCAGCCTGGGCACAAGAGTTAAACTCCATCTCAAATAAATAAATAAATACAGAGGTCTGTGGCTCCCTAAATATCTGCTTTGCTTCCCCATCTTGAAGACATGGAGAACAGAAGGGATCTGGAGAGAAAGAGGAGGAAATATGTGCAACCTTCCATCTGGTGCTGACCAAGGCCGGAGCACCCATAGGAGGCAGGAGATGCCTGTGGCAGATGATCAGGAAGGAGGGATATTCTTTCCAGAAGCTTCAGATGCTCCTCCATTTGGAGGTGTCTTACCACAAGATTTAACCTGCCTAGTTGGGAATCACGTTGATGACATGTGGTGCTAGCCAGAAGTAGAAGCAGCTTCTCCTCCCCACCCCACCCTACCCTCACCTCCTCTGGACTCTGGACCCCTGCTTGACACAAGGTTTTTACTTGGTAATAATAATTAACTAACATTTGTGGAGTGCTTCCTTTGCCAGGCACTGCTATAAGCATTTAACACATATTACCTCATTTGAATCTTGTAAGATTCTTATAAGGTAGATATTATTATTATTATTATTTCCATTTTATAAATGAGGAAATGGGAGTAAAAAAAGTTCAACTGTCCAAGGTTGCAGATTACAAGTGGCAGAGCCAGGATTCAAACCCAGTCTGACCCCAGTTCCCTCTTGCTTAAGCATTACTTTGTGCTGCTTCTTGTTATCCTACAGATAATTTTCTTCTCTGAGTAGTATCTCAGTTTCCAGCTGTGTTTTAACTTCAAAATATTTTTAGCTAGTATCCTCTCTGCCATCGTCATAGGTTTACAGAGAAACAAAAATAATGTCTCTGTGTGTGTGTGATTATAAAAATCAAATAACTTTCTATTTCATAATTATATTAATTATGGTAACATTAGCAGCTGTTATGGTTACAACCCCAAAGTTTTCATTTGCCTAACACAACGAAAGACTAATTCTTGCTAAAGTGCAAAATAGGTGTTCCTAATCAGAGGATGACTCTCTCCTGACACAGGCTTCCAACTTATGGCTTCCCCTTCTAGGAAAGTCAGAGATTCTAAGGACGTCATGCTCTTCTGCATCAAGCAGGAAAGAGAAAGAACATGGAGGCTTATCTGTAGAAGGTCATTATGGTCCAGGCCTGGAAGAGGCACTCATCACATGAGTTCACATCCCATTCTCCAGAACTCAGTAACATGGCCACACCTAGCTGCAAAGAAAGCTGGCAAATCTCAGTCGGGTGCGGTGGCTCATACCTGTAATTCCAGCACTTTGAGATGCTGAGTGGGGCAGACATACTTGAGGTCAGGAGCTCAAGACCAACCTGGGCAACATAGTGAAAACCCATCTCTACTAAAAAATACAAAACTTGGCAGGGTACAGTGGCTCACGCCTGTAATCCCAGCACTTTGGAAGGCCGAGGCGGGCAGATCACCTGAGGTCAGGAGTTCGAAACCAGCCTGGCCAACATGGTGAAACCCCGTCTCTACTAAAAATACAAAAAATTAGCCAAGCATGGTGGTGGGCGCCTATAATCCCAACTACTTGGGAGGCTGAGGCAGGAGAATTGCTTAAACTCAGGAGGCGGAGGTTGCAATGAGCTGAGATCGCGCCACTGCACTCCAGCCTAGGCAACAGAGTAAGACTCCTTCTGAAAAATAAAAGAAAGAAAGCTGGCAAATCTCAACCAGTTGTGCATGCAGGGAAACGAGAAAATAAGTTTTGGGTGAACACAAATGGTAGTCTTCCATGATAGCCTTCCCATCCAACAATGCATTTGCCTAGGTAATGTTTTCAGAACTCTTCTGAGCCAGAGACTCGAGTCATTGCAAACTGTCTTGGGTAGGTAAAATGGACCACCAATAAGTGAAGACTTTGCCTAAAACTCCTCTCGAATGCATCTATCATTACATACCCTTACGCCTATTTTATTTTATTTTATTTTATTTTATTTTATTTTGTTTTATTTTTTGTGTTAGGGTCTCACTCTGTCACCCAAGTTGGAGTGCAGTGGCATGATCTCGGCTCACTGCAACCTCTGCCTCACGGGTTCAAGTGATTCTCCTGCCTCAGCTTCCCTAGTAGCTGGGATTACTGGTGTGCACCACCACACCCAGCTAATTTTTGTATTTTTAGTAGAGATGGGGTTTCACCATGTAGAGCAGGCTAGTCTAGAACTCCTGACCTCAAGTTATCTGCCTGCCTCGGTCTCCCAAAGTGCTGGGATTGCAGGCATGAGCCATGGTGCCTGGCCCTTTATGCCTTTTTTAACCTTACAGATTAAAAAACCACAAGTATGGCTGGGCTTGGTGGCTCACTTCTATAATCCCAGCACTTTGCAAGGGAAGCAGATTGCCTGAGTCCAGGAGTTCCAGACCAGCCTGGGCAACATGGCGAAACCCCGTCTCTAAAAAAAATACAAAACTTACCCGCCTGTAGTTCCAGCTGCTCGGAAGGCTGAGGTGGGAGGATCACTTGAGCCTGGGAAGTCAAGGCTGCAGTGAGCTGTGATCATGCCACTGTACTCCAACATGGCTGACAGAGTGAGACCCTGTCTCTAAATAAATAAGTAAATAAAATGAAAATGAAAAACCACAAGTAACATGACAGTTTGAAGCTTTCACTGATTACTCCCATAGAGAGGTATCAGCTAAGGTCCAGAAGATTTAACCAAGCACAGGCTCCCCAGCTATCAACACTTTTGAGAAGTGTTTTGATACCTTTTGATAATGTTTGTGGGCAAACATTATCTTATGATAGATCACAATCTCAAGGAGCAGGAAATGGGGCTATTATTTTAGCCCCTTTTCTGTTTAACCTATACTTTAATAGATGGATATGACTTTTAGGTTACCTGAATGCATGTCTATATGTCACACTAGATAAAGAGGGGATGATAATGTGGCTTCTGTATCAAAACTAGGAATGACCCCAAAGAGCACTTGGTCTAAATGTCTATGACCAGAAGAAAATGTACCCCTCTAATGAAGTGAGATGATGGTTGAGATAAATTAAGGCACGCATGGCTTTTAAAACATGTTAGCAGCATACGATGACTTTAAAAAGAAAAAACCCATTCCTTAAAGACCTAGCATGAAATATACATAAAGCGACTTGATACTTGCCAAAAACATCACTTGCAACTATGCCCAAAATATGTACATATTTAAGTAAGGACCAACAGGCAACATTCAAAAACAAAAAGAGTAACCACTATGCTCAGGCAACATGATTATGAGTGGTTTATTTTCTCCTTTTAACATTTTCTCTAATATTTTTACATCTTACTGTTAACCATTTGTTTCCCATTTATTGCAAAAGAACAAAGTAAAAGAAGAATCCTTTCCCGTTCTTAACACAGCTGTAAGAAGCCTTCCATTCTTCAGTAAGAGACAGTCACCATTTTCATCGAGACTGGCAGAGTAATTAGTTCTAAAGTGAAGTGCAGAATTTTTAAAAATTATAGTCCCCTGATCAAAACTGGGGGAAATTAATTTTTTAAAGCATGAGAAAAGAACACTTTCCTAGAGGATACACAAGCACTGGTCAGTCTTTTCCTAACACTGAGGATGCCCAAAATCTGCTACTCTGACCAGCACTTTCATTATTAAGAAGCTGAGAGGTGAGGCTACTCTTTGACTTAGAGAATATTTTATTGGCAGAAGCTCCGAAGAGATCCTTTCTTTAAATATTCACTGTGTTCAGCGTACCCTATTACCTCAGGGATTTACTGAGAAATCCAAGAAAGTCTGTTTTGCATCCTTAGGCAAAGGTTAGCTATTTCAGGGGGTTGGTGTATGTGATGTGTTTTCTTATGGAAACCATAATTCTGTCCCTGAAAACCCCTTTTTTCTGCAAGGTCTTTTAAACTTCCTGAATATCTTTGAGATTCTTAAGCTCATCAGTGAGTATCAAAAAGTGCCACCTGCATCCAAACACACAATTTCTCACCTTCATTAAAATACCTGCCTTCATTACTATATTAGATCCCAGAGAATCTTTGTCTCACTGGATATCACCTTAAAATCCAAGAAGATGTAGGACATTTGAAGCTTCCCTGAGAAGTCAAGTTAGAAATTCAGGGCTCTCTCCTTTATTTATTATTTTTTATTTTATTTTATTTTTATTTTTATTTTTTTGAGGCAGAGTCTTGCTCTGTTGCCCAGGCTGGAGTTGGGTGGCACGATCTCTGCTCACTGCAACCTCTGCCTCCCAGATTCAAGCGATTCTCCTGCCTCAGCCTCCTGAGTAGCTGGGATTACAGGTGTGCACCACTACACCCAGCTAATTTTTGTATTTTTGGTAGAGATAGAGTTTCACCATGTTGGCCAGGCTGGTGGAATCTGCCTGCGTCAGCCTCCCAAAGTGCTAGGATTACAGGCATGAGCCACTGCACCAGGCCTGAATGTCTAACAAATGTAACACCACTATAAACACCAACTGTGTGGCCAGGCTATGCATGCACTTACTTTTGAAAAGAGCTTTCCCAGGAGGGAGCTGTTTTGTTCTCATTGAACAGAACAGAGTTCTTCCAGGAAGAAGACAGAATTTAGACAATGAAAGCTGAAATGTTAAAAAATTTCTACTAAATCAAATAATCTTCAACTAGGAAACAATAAAATATACAAAAGTCATATGCAGATACCACAGTTTAAAGTGAACCATCAATATTTTGCCAGCTATACCTAATGACATATTTTGATTATCAGTTACTTTCCATTCAAACTGTAAATCTTTTTCTAAGAATGAAAGAACTAAAAACATGAGAGAATCTGGCCATCTCTAACAGTAACAGATTATGATACTTAACTACAAACTTGTGTTAGATAACTTTGATCTACACTGGACACCTGGGATGTAGAATATATTTCATATTTTGTTATTAATGATCATCCAGAGATAGTCTAGAAATTGTTTTCTAGTATCTATGTCTTGTTTTTCAGACTAATACAATCCAAGATTGTTCTAAAGATGCTTAATTGCAGTAAACCAGAGATTTATACGAAATTTTCCTCATTCAATCCAAATATGTATATGATATTTCTACTGTAAACTGGGATAAAAGCAGGTTTAACCACTTTAGTTTTAACTTTACTCTTTGCTTTTCACTAAAATGATAGAGCTGTATAGTAAAATTGTACTATTTCTCATCAGTATTATCATTTGTTACTAGCGAGAAGTTCTTTAATATCAAATGTGTTTTGGAAGAAGAGGGGCCAGTATTTTAAAGATAACTTTTTAAAGGGACATTGAATCTAACTCAAATTGAAATTTCTAAACTTATTCTTTACTTTCCCTACCCAGAAATATCCCCTAGAGATCAAACCCATTCATAAAAAGAAAAATGCGAATTACAATCACACTGCAATGCTGAAATATATATTTTTACCTATAAAATGTACAAATATAAACAGATTTGGTCATATACTGTGTTACAAGTATGGGAAACCAGGCACTGTTATATTTTACTTAACAGGAGAGGAAATTGATATAACCTCTATAAAGAACAATTAGACAATAGATAAGTATTTTAAATGCAGAAACCATTTGGCTGAGAAATTGAACTTCCAGGGACTTAATATACAGATATGCTTGCACACATGCAAAATGACGTATGCACAAAGCTATTCATTGAAGCACTGTTTGAAATAGCAAAGGACTGGAACAACCCAAGCACAATGGAATACTGTGCCACCACTAAAAAAAAAAAAAAAAAAAAAAAAGCATAAATCTATATATAAAAATTTGGGCCAGGCGTGGTGGCTCACGTCTGTAATCCCAACAGTTTGGGAGGCCAAGGCAGGTGGATCACCTGAGGTCAGGAGTTCAAGACCAGCCTGACCAACGTGGCAAAACCCTGTCTCTACTAAAAATACAAAATTAGCCAGGCGTGGTGGCACGCGCCTGTAATCTCAGCTACTCCAGAGGCTGAGGCAAGAGAACAGCTTGAACCCAGGAGGCATAGGTTGCAGTAAGCTGAGATTGCGCCATGGCACTCCAACCTGGGCAACAAGAGCGAAACTCAGTCTCAAAAAAGAAAAGAAAAGAAAAGAAAAAGAAAAAGAAAAAAGAATTTGGTAGGACCTCTAAGCAAGGTGCAAAAGAATGTATACAGTATGGTAGCATTTGTGTAAGAGACAAAAATGGTATGTATGTAGTGCCTCTGTAATGTGTCAGCTTGACTAGAATTCCCGGGAACTACATTTCCCAGAATTCCTTTCCCAATTTGTTTCCAGTTAAAGTGGGCCTCCGGAGACACTTCTGCATGAGGTTTCAGAAGCAGAAGTGAAACAAAGCCATTTTAATTTTTTGCGGAAAAGGTGGAAGCAGGCGCTTTTGTAGTTCACACACAATGTTGTGTATCTGTTGGCTCATCTCTTTGGCATGGAGAGCATCAGCTGGCCTTCAACCACTTCACCTTCCCCTGGATTCTTCTTCAGCAAGCGTCTCCAACTCTGGGCTCAGATGTGTGCTTTGTTTTTCGTTTTGTTTTGTTTTTTGTTTTTGAGATGGAGTCTCGCTCTGTCACCCAGGCTGAAGTGCAGTGGCACAATCTCGGCTCACTACAACCTCCACCTCCCAGGTTCAAGCAATTCTTCTGCCTCAGCCTCCCGAGTAGCTGGGATTACCAGTGCCCACCACCACGCCCGGCTAATTTTTGTATTTTTAGTAGAGATGGGGTTTCACCATGTTGGCCAGGCTGGTCTTGAACTCCTGACCTCAAGTGATCCGCCCACCTCAGCCTCCCAAAGTGATGGGATTACAGGAGTGAGCCACCGCCCCCGGCCAGATAGAGGTTTTATATGAGGGACTGGCTCACTTGAGTATGGAGCAGTCCCTTGATCTGCAGTCTGTAAGCTGGAGGCCCGGGGAAAGTTGGTGGTGTAGTTTCAGTCCAAGCTCCAAAGCCTGAGAACCAGGGGCCAATAGTGTAAGCCCCAGTCTGAGTTTTATAGATACAGAGATAGAGATAGATTGATGATTGGTAGATAGATAGATAGATAGATAGATAGATAGATAGATAGGTCCTATTGGTTCTGTTTTTCTGAAGAACCCTAACTAATACTTAGGGTTTCTCTGTCTATAATCAGCCTAGGCAAATATAAAAGAGAACAAAGCTCATACACTGGTCCTCATGTGTCCTTTGTCCTTTGCTTTTTCTACCACTCTCTGTCAAAGTACCTCATTTGTTGGGACACTTAAGATGTATAACACCAAAAGGCATTGGGATGCCCTAAGAGAACGAGTCCCTCTTAAGGCCTTTATGTAAAGCATACATAACCAACTGTGTAATCAGCATCAAGTAGACACTTTCAAAGGTAGCTCATCTCTCAATGGTTTGTTCAGTCCCACTGAGATCAAGCATCCTGCATATAATCAGAGTTCCTTGAGGGTTCGGGACTTTGGAAATAATACAATCACTTTCAAGAACCAAAATAAGACTTGTGGTAAAGATGATCATCATTAATAACTGTATAACTCTTTACAATGTTCAAAGTACTTATATATACACTGTCTCATTTCTGATTTATATATTAATAGAAAATATTAATTGCTGTATATCTTCATTGTGCAAAAATTTCAACATACTCTAGTCACTCCTGAGGGACCATCATTAATCCCATTCTACAAATGAAGACATTGAGGTTTAAAGACATTGAGACTTACCCAATATATTCAAGTAAGTATCACAATTAAGACTCGAGCCTAGCTGGGCACAGTGGCTCACACCTGTAATCCCAGCATTTTGGGAGGCCAAGGCAGGTGGATCACTTGAAATCAGGAGTTCGAGACCAGCCTGACCAACATGGTGAAACCCCATCTCTACTAAAAATACAAAAAAAAAAAAAAAAATTAGCTCTGCTTGGTGGCACATGCCTGTAATCCCAGCTACTTGGGAGGCTGAGACAGGAGAATCACTTGAACCCAGGAGATGGAGGTTGCAGTGAGCCAAAATCACACCATTGTACTCTAGCCTAGGCAACAAAAGGCAAACCCTGTCTCAAAAAAAAAAGACTTGAGCCCAGACCCACCTGAGTCCATGCTCTTCACTAGTTCACAGTACTCTTTCTCACTATAGTCCTGTGAAGGTGGTAGGGTTGATTTTTTTATTATACTCATTTCACAAAAAGTAAGGCCCCACAAAGAATATGACTTGCCAAGGCCATGTAGCTATGACAAAGTAGAAATCAATAAGAATGTCTGACTTTATATCTCACACTCTGGTTTACTTAACCCCAGCTGCTTGTTATAAGTATATATAAATGCATTCTTGTTTGATATGTATTACTTGCAGAGGATTGATAAATTTTTCCATGAGTAGCTGGAAGCAAAATCTATAAACTGTTTTGATCTTCAATAGCTCGTGTGTGTGTGTGTGTGTGTGTGTGTGTGTGTGTGTGTGAAGTTCTCACTATGTTGTACAGGCTGGTTTCAAACTCCTGAGCTCAAGGGATCCTCCCGCCTCAGCCTACCAAAGTGCTAAGGTTATAGGCATGAGCCACCATGTCCAGCCTTTTTTTTTTTTTTTTTTTTTTTCTTTTGTCCTGGACATATGTAGTTTATTTCCTAGGTATCTCGATGAGCCTTGAGGTTGGCAAAGAAGTTCTCAGACTCCTCTTGCAATATCCCTGAGTCTAACTATCGTATAGTTCCCTGCTCCCACTGATGTCCCTTAGACCAAGCTTTCATAGCGGCATCTTCTCTCCTTCTTACCTCTCGATCTTACCACCTTTGGCAAGGATTGCTTTCTGTTCAGTGCCCCTCTTTGTGCTACTTCTGCATTCGTGTTAGCTTCTAAAATACATTTCAAGCTTCTGAATTTTAGGCAATAAGTCTCAGATTTGTTCACAGTCAGAACACTAGAAAACATTGCTATTAAGGAAGTAAATTAGGGAATCGAAATGGCAAGCCAGGAATTCAAGAGTAAGGAGCAATCTCTAAACAATGAAATGGGAGTAGAGTCCTACGTCAATAACTGAGACAAGACCTGTCAGTTTGCTTTTTAAAACTTTTTTTAAATATTTGATACGAATATTAAAGCACATAGAACAACATACTGAACACCTGAGTGCCTATCCCTTCCCACAATTTTTCTAAAACTAATGAAAGCATCAATTTCAAGATTCAAGAACCACTGCAGACTGTGCACAATGGTTCACGCCTATAACCCCAACACTTGAGGCCAAGGAGGAAGAGTCACATGAGCCCAGGGGTTCAACACCAGCCTGGGCAACATGGCAAGACTCGTCATTACAAAATTTAAAAATTAAGTAAATAATAAAACTGAACCCCTACACGGGCCAAATAAAATAAATATTAATGGCCAGGTGCAGTGGCTCACACCTTTGGGATCCAGCACTTTGGGAGGCCGAGGTGGACAGATCACCTGAGGTTGGGTGTTTGAGACCAGTCTGACCAACATGGAGAAACCCCATCTCTACTATAAATACAAAATTAGCCAGGCATGGTGGTGCACACCTGTAATCCCAGCTACTTGGGAGGCTGAGGCAGGAGAATTGCTGGAACCCAGGAGACGGAGGTTGTGGTGAGCCGAGATCACACCATTGCACTCCAGCCTAGGCAACAAGAGTGAAACTCTGTCTCAAAAAAACAAAATAAGTAAGTAAATAAATAATTTTTTTTTTTTTT
>NW_016813906.1:1142910-1158868 GCF_001698545.2 Rhinopithecus bieti | reverse complement strand
TTTTGAGACAGTCTCGCTCTATTGCCCAGGCTAGAGTGCAGTGGGGCAATCTCGGCTCACTGCAATGTCCGCCTCCTGAATTCAAGTGATTCTCCTGCCTCAGCCTCCTGAGGAGCCGGGATTACAGGCACACGCCACCATGCCCGGCTAATTTTTGTATTTTTACTAGAGATGGGGTTCCTCCATATTGGCCAAGCTGGTCTTGAACTTCTGACCTCAAGTGATCTGCCTGCCTCAGCCTCCCAAGGTGCTGGGATTACAGGTGTGAGCCACCACAGGCAGCCTTAATACTATATTTTAAGCAGTTTTGGCTTACAGCAAAATTGAGAGAAATGTCTAGATTACAAGCGTGAGCCAGCATGCCTGGCCCAGGTTATGCTTTTCTTGAGTATTATTACCTTCCTTTAGTTTAAACTTTCCTATGTCATTCTGTTATAGATGTACCTATTGTAAGAAGCATAGTCAAATCTGGTAGCCACTTGTCTTTCGATGTATGACTTTCATTTACTTATATTTGTTGTTTCAGTGATCTATATAGATTTATTTCTATCACCATGGTTGTTTTCTTTACTATTTGCAATTCTTTTTGTCAGTTTTTTCTCTTTTCTTCCTTGTCTTCTGTTGGATTGATAAATTTTTACAATGTCACTTCACTTTCAAAATCTGTACATTATATTTCTATGTTTAGGCTCTTAAATATTTAGCATATATTCTTTGTTTTCTTTCTTTTTTTTTTTGAAACAGAGTCTCACTCTGTTGCCTGGGCTGGAGTGCAGTGCAATCTCCACCTCCAGGGGCTCAAGCAATCAGCCTACCTCAGCCTCCCAAGTACCAGGGATCACAGGCACTCACCACCATGCCCGGCTAATTTTTGTATCTTTTTATAGAGATGGAATTCTTCCATTTTGCCCAGGTTGGTCTTGAACTCCTGGGCTCAAGTGATCCTCCTGCCTTGGCCTCCCACAGTGCTGGGATTATAGGTGTGAGCCACGTCACCTGGCCAAATATTTAGCATATATTCTTCACCATAAGTTTTCAATAACATCTAAAATTACTTTCTATTTGTATCCTCTTCCTGATTATAAAAAGCACATAAAGTTGGGGCACAGTGGTTCACACCTGTAATCCTAGCACTTTAGGAGGCTGAGGCAGATGAATCACCTGAAGTCAGGAGTTCAAGACCAGCCTGGCCAACATGATGAAACCCCACCTCTACTAAAAATACAAAATTTGCCGAGCATGCTGGCAGGTGCTTGTAGTCTCAGCTAGCCGGAAGGCTGAGGCAGGAGAATCACTTGAACCCGGGAGACACAAGTTACAGTGAGCCAAAATCACGCCACTACATCCCAGCCTGGGTGACAAGAGTGAAACTCTGTCTCAAAAAAAAAAAAAAAAAAAAAGTTGGCAAAATGTTAATTATTGCTAAAGCAGGGTAATGACTACAGTATTTTAAAGGACTTAGAATAAACTATCCATTGAACACACACACAATCTTTTGTTTTGTTTTGTTTTGTTTTTGAGACGGAGTCTCCCTCTGTTGCCCAAGTTGGAGTACAGTGGCACGATCTTGACTCACTGCAACCTCCACCTCCCGAGTTCAAGCGATTCTTCTGCCTCAGCCTCCTGAGTAGCTGGGACTACAGGCACACGGCACCATGCCCAGCTAATTTTTATATTTTTGGTAGAGACGTGGTTACACCATGTTGTTCAAGCTGGTCTTGAACTCCTGACCACGTGATCCACCCGCCCTGGCCTCCCAAAGTGCTGGGATTACAGGTGTGAGCCACCGTGCCTGGCCCTTTTTTGTTGTCTTTTGAGAGACTGGGTTTCTCTGTCAACCAGGCTGGAGCACACCAACACAATCATAGCTCACTGTAACCTGGCACTCCTGGCCTCAAGCAATCCTCCCCCCTCAGCCTCCTAGAGTATTAGGATTACAGGCATGAGTCACCACACTCAGCCATAATCTTTTTATAGAGGGGAGTTACTGTTTTTATTGTTTTATAAAACATACAAAATGTGTTTTATGGGGACTGTTCAGCCACATAAATACATATCCTGATAGAGTTCATCTGCACCTGTGCCTAGTCTTTCGGTCAGTCGGTTGCTTACGTTTGTGTGCCATGCTTTCCCTCTGGGTGCACTTTGCTTCTTGAGGAGATTCTTAACCATCTCTTCAATGAGAGCCTGTGACAAGTTTTACTTTTATTTTTGAGTGACAGTTTAATGGGGCATACAATTCTAGGTTGATGGTTATTTTTTTTTTTTCTCAACAAACACTTTCATAATTTTACATCTTTGTCTTCTGGCATCTATCATGGTTGATGAGAAGCCAGCTGTCAATGTAGTTGTCATTCCTTTGTAGATAATTGGTCTTCTTCCTCCTTCTGGTCACTTCTAAGATTTTTCTTTGTCTTTTCCTTTTTTCTGAGACAGAGTTTCACTCTTGTTGCCCAGGCTAGAGTGCAATGGAGTGATCTTGGCTCACTGCAACCTCCACCTCCCGGGTTCAAGAGATTCTCCTGCCTCAGCCTCCCAAGTAGCTGGAATTACAGGCACGTGCCACCATACCTGGCTAATTTTTTTTGTATTTTTAATAGAGATGGAGTTTTGCCATGTTAGCCAGGCTGGTCTCAAACTCCTGACCTCAGGTGATCTGCCTGCCTTGGCCTCCCAAAGTGCTGGGATTATAGGCGTGAGCCACCTCTCCTGGCCAACTTCTAAGATTTTTCTATTTATTTCTGATGTAGTGTCACAATGTGGCCAGTGTGTGGACTTATTTTCATATATTCTGCTTGGTATTTGGGATGCACTTTCATTTCAGGATGCATATTATTTAATTCTAGATTTTTTTTTCAATCCTAGAATTTTAAAATATTTAAATTTCCTCAGTTCTCCTTTCCAATCTACTAATATTCTAATCCTTTCTGATCCAGAGTTTGTCTCAGTTATTGACTTCTCTTTCAAGAACTGTATTTTTATTTCAATTTGTTTTCCTTATATGGATAGTATCCTTGAATTTTTCCTTTTGAGAATGTGACATTGAAGTCGAGAAAGTAGAAGCCATGGGAACCGGCAGGTCTGGAGTATTCCTGGCAGAGAGGATACCTTTAGGACTGTCTACTCCTTTACCAGCATTTACTTTCAACGTGACCTATAAGCACAGCTTGATTCGCCAGCACGTTGACCAAAGCTAGAGGCTTCTGGTGCTCTATCCACGCACTCATCACCTAGGTTCAGAGTTGTGAGTAATGTGATCCACGGACCCTCCGAGTAGCTGACTGGGTCTTGGTCTCATTAAATGAGCATATACTAACTGATAGAATCTCTACCTCTATTAGGCCAATTCCACCATATTGTATCCCAGAGATAAACACAGCGTAAGCTGACTGAGCAAGACTGCATGGTTTTAGCTGGAATGAACAACAAAAGACAAATTTTTATATTTACTTATTACTGTTCCTTTTTTAAATTAACCTATAAATGTCCACATGTTCCAGCACCATTTGTTTTGTTGTTGCTTTTTTTTTTTTTTTTGAGACGGAGTCTTGCTCTGTCGCCCGGGCTGGAGTGCAGTGGCCGGATCTCAGGTCACTGCAAGCTCTGCCTCCCAGGTTTACGCCATTCTTCTGCCTCAGCCTCCCGAGTAGCTGGGACTACAGGCGCCCGCCACCTTGCCCGGCTAGTTTTTTGTATTTTAGTAGAGACGGGGTTTCACAGTATTAGCCAGGATGGTCTCTATCTCCTGACTTCATGATCCGCCCGTCTCGGCCTCCCAAAGTGCTGGGATTACAGGCTTGAGCCACCACGCCCGGCCTTGTTTTGTTTTTAACAGATAGGGTCCCATGATGTTGCCCAGGCTAGTCTGGAACTCTTGGGCTCAGATGACCCTCCCACCTCAGCCTACCAAGTAGCTGGGACTATAGCGGCACACCACCACACCTGGCTTAAATTTTATTTTTAGCGTCAGATATGCACTTTATGGAAACCAATAAAATAATTCTATACATATAAACAAAACAGTTAAATATCACTTAGCATGATCTTGATTATATATAAAAGTGCAAACTTGCTCATTAAAATCACATGGCAGTGCTCACAAAGGTATTATATGGATGATCTGGATGCTCCAAACTGTACTAATGTTGATTTTTGGGGGTTTGTTTTGTTTTGTTTTGAGGCAGCGTCTTGCTCTATCACCCAGGTTGGAGTGCAGTGGCATTATCATAGCTCAGCTGCAGCCTTGAACTCTTGGGCTCAAACAATCCTCTCACCTCAGCCACCCAAGTAGCTGGGGCTACAAGGGCACGCCACCACAACCTGCTAAATAATTTCTTTTTTTAGAATATTTAATTTGCAACCAAAAAAAGTTTAATCTTGGCTAGAATTTGAAGATACCCAGTTGTAGAATTATTGCTCCCACTCCCTGTAGATGACTGAGTAGCTGGCTGAGTCTTGGCCTCGTTAAGTGCATGTATAGTGGCAGACAGAATCTTTACCTCCAGTTGGGTGGCAGTGGCAGTAGACAATTCTAATGTTCTTTTCCTCATGCCATGTCACGTTCAATACCAGAGTCAATCCCACTGATGCCTCTTCTCTCCCTCTTCCCTTCCTCCTTCTCAACAGTTAACATTCTTACAATTGCCCATTTTGAGCCACAGGACAGTACTATACTTTCTGACTGAGAAATTAACATATCCACATATCTTGCATTGTCTGATAAAGTGAGCTTTACTATCAGTCTGTCAGACCACTCGGGTGCTGACACACAGCACAGGTAGGTAAGGCGATTCTCTTGGCACGACCACACAGTTTGCCTACACATAGCACAATGAGCCCACTGGCTATATGCATGCCATCCACCAACCTTGAAGTTATGCTGAATGTTTTTCTTTTATAAACTTAATAGTGTTACTCTGTCTAGCATTCATCATCCTCATTTCTCACAGTGCTTCTAAATTAAGAAACATTTAGATAAAAAGAGGCTGACTAATCTACATTGAGCTTTAAATTTTTAACTCATTTCTGAAATTCCCTGACAAAGTAAAACAATGTTAAGTTTTCACATTGCAGAAAACTCTCATACTTTGGGGCTTGGCTAATTCTAGTCAGTCTCTTTTTGGATGAAGTAGTTCAAGCACAGAAGCTGTCTTCATGAAAAGAGAAAACTCTCTCCAGTTCCTCCTTAGAAAGAGGTCAGTGCCTTGATGATGTTCTCTTCAAGAGAACAATGTCCTATGTTTTTCAACAAAGAACCTGCTGTTTCCAATTCAATAACCTGTCTAAATTCACTACCAAATGCTGGTACAGAAAGAATGTTTAGTACAAAAGAAATCTATGGTCTTAGAAACCAACAGATCAAATCAGTTAATATGAAATCAAATTCAAGTTTTTAAAAAATATTTCTTCCATTTAGAAGCAAAGTATGTGTACAGATAATTTCAACAAAATTAATTTTTAAGTGAATACAGCCTGGGTGCAGTGGCTCATGCTTGTAATCCCAGCACTTTGGCAAGCCAAGGCAGGTGGATCATTTGAGGCCAGGAGTTCAAGACCAGCCACTGCCAACATGGCGAAACCCCATCACTACTAAAAATACAAAAATAAGCCGGGTGTGGTGATGTGCGACGGTAGTCCCAGCTACTTGGGAGACCGAGGCAGGAGAATCAATCACTTGAGCCTGGGAGGCAGAGGTTACAGTGAGCAGAGATCGTGCCACTGCACTCCAACCTGGGCACCAGAGTAAGACTTCATCTCAAATAAATAAATAAATAAACACAGTCTGTTAAGATGGGATGAAAGTTATCATAACTGAACTTCCCATGGCTTCTGAGGTTTCCCATGGCCTTCAAGAACTGGTGTGATCTGGCCCTTGGGGTGTCTTCCAGCCACAACCCAAGCCTTATGCGATTTGCTAATTTCGTTTTCCAGGTATGTCAGCCTTCCCTCAGCTCCTAGATGAACTGTTCCTACCACAGGTCCTTTGCATTTATTGCTTTCCCTGCCTGGAATATTCTTCTGCCTCTTCTCATTTAAAGGTCACCTCTTTTAAGAAACCTTCCCCGAGCGCCCTCCGCAAGTAGGTCAGCCTTCTTAGTCCCTGTCACCACACTCTGCCTATTTCCTGCCATAACATTAATCAGAGCCTTACTTTCTTATTGACTGGTTATTTATTATCTGTTCCCCACACGAGAATGCAAACACCATGAGGACAGGAATCTGATTTGTTTTGCTCTCCTAGACTTTATGTGCCTGGTGCAGAAGTCTACCAGCCAACGACGTCTTCCTGATACAGCTGCCTCCGATTTGGAAAAAAATCATTAATTTGATTCAAACAGTAAAGCCAAGACACTTCAATGGAGTTCATGCAGAATTATCCACATAACAGAATTTAGGATATTCCCTAAAAGCCACAAACCCTAGCTAGTCTCGAGGTTTGAAATTTTGAGTTCAATTCTGAAATATTTGTGTTATGGTTAATTCTGCACAATGGCCACTAGAGGGGGCCATGGCCAAATTATATACTCTGAAATTTAAGCTTTTTCAGAGAGAATTTTTTGAAGTTCTGCAGCCCAACCCTACTTCCAGCGTCCCTGACAGATGTCCATCCCACTTCTTTAAAAACAAACAATATATGATGAAGTCACTACCTCGTGGGACAGACTATTCTTCAGCAGGGCAGCACCGTTACTTAGAAAGTCCTCTTTGTCCTTGACCTATCTGTAACTGCCCCTCCTTGTCCAAAACCATTAAGACAGCAACACTAGGCCAGGAGCAGTGGCTCATGCCTGTAGTCCCAGCACTTTGGGAGGCCAAGGTGGGTGGATCACTGGAGGCCAGGTGTTGGAGCCCAGCCTGGCCAACATGGCAAAACCCCGTCTCTACTAAAAATACAAAAAAAAATTAGCCAGGTGTATTGACCCGAGCCTATGGCCACAGCTACTTGGGAGGCTGAGGCACAAGAATCGCTTCAGCCTGGGAGATGGAGGTTGCAGTGAGCCGAGATCTCGTCACTGCACTACAGCCTGTGGGACAGAGGGAGACTGTCTCAAAAATAAAAATAAAAGAAATCATCACTTAGAAGCAGATCTTAAAATGAGGGGGGAAAAGCCAGGCACAGTGGCTCACACTTGTAATCCCAACACTTTGGAAGACTGAGGTGGGCAGATCACTTGAGGCCAGGAGTTCGAGACCAGCCTGGCCAACGTGGTGAAACTCCGTCTCTACTAAAAATACACAAATTCCCAAGCGCCTGTAATCTCAGCTACACAGGAGGTTGAGGCAGGAGAATCGCTTGAACCTGGAGGCAGTGGTTGTAGTGAGCCAAGATTGCACCACTGCACTCCAACCTGGGCGATAGAATGAGACTTCGTATCAAAAAAAGGAAAAGAAAAGAAGAGAAAAAAGAAAATAAATCAATGCTACTTTGGGCTCTAGGCTGAGCCATATTGTCTAGAATATCATTTAGAGTCTTGGCCAGTCTATGCTGGCATGCCTCCCACCCTTCCCATCCTCAGCCACTGCTCCAGATGGAAGGCCCCTGTGTTTTCTCTCCATTGACCCACTGGCCCACTGCTTGCACAGTAAGCCTACCCCCAACATTGTCGGCACCCCCCCTACACAGGAAAATGCTTCATTTCTTGCCATGACTGAAAGCTGGCTGTCCTGAAGAAGGTCTGGCTCCCCTGCCTTTGTCTCCAGGAAAGGTGGCAGGTTCTCCCAAGGCCCCAACATCTTAAGCAGGATTGGCATTTGCCCAGCTGCCAGCATCGCTCTCAAGGCATCACTTCTGCTGGGAGATTTGTGTCATTCTGCTGCTCTACTGCCCCTTGTTTATCTACTGGTCAAGCCAGCATAGAAGACTTTGGGCTCTCATGTCGATCCAGTACTACCCTGTTCTGTGCGAATAACTTGTCCATTCCCCTCACTCCATCACTGAGCCCACACCTGGGATCTCACATTGGCCTTCACATGGGCCCTAGTAATTGTCCCTCCAGTTTACTCAGTCCCCACTCCCCATACTATCTCCTGCCTCTCACTAAGCTTCCACTACATTTGCTCCTCACAGCTCAGTCCCCACTCCCCATACTATCTCCTGCCTCTCACTAAGCTTCCACTACATTTGCTCCTCACAGCTCAGCCTTCCACTTCTTTTCCTATCCAACCTACATTCCCACTACTATTTTTCTGTCCTCCTTAATATCCTTATCCACTTATCTTTCCTCCCCATTACCCAGTGTCAAAACCCCAACTGTATAAATCCAACCATTGTTGGATTGCCCGTTTTTGTTGCTCCTACACTAAACACTGCTAGTGAAGATAACAACAGCAAATATTTATTGATAGTTATTTCAGGAGAGAGCACTGTTATTATCAGTAGATGATGAATGAGAAAAACAAGGTCCTGAGGGAATTAGTAAATCACCCTAGGTTACACAGGGAGTAAGCCACACAATCTTGCTTAATCAAATGTATTTAAAACATGTAAAGGCATGGTGGCCCACACCTGTAATTCCAGAACTTTGGGAGGCCAAAGTGGGCAGATCACTTGAGGCCAGGAGTTCGAGACCAGCCTGGCCAACGTGGCAAAACCCCATCACTACTGAAAATTCAAAAATTAGCCGGGCATGGTAGCATGCACCTGTAATCCCAGCTACACGGAAGGCTGAGGCAGGAGAGTCACTTGAAACCAGGAGGTGAAGGCTGCAGTGAGCCTGGGCAACAGAGCAAGACTCCGTCTCAAAAAAAAAAAAAGATATAGATGATGAGAACATACTTAGCAAGCTCGATCTTGGGCCGGGCGTGGTGGCTCAAGCCTGTAATCCCAGCACTTTGGGAGGCCGAGACGGGCGGATCACGGGGTCAGGAGATCGAGACCATCCTGGCTAACACGGTGAAACCCTGTCTCTACTAAAAAATACAGAAAACTAGCCGGGCGAGGTGGCGGGTGCCTGTAGTCCCAGCTACTCGGGAGGCTGAGGCAGGAGAATGGCGTAAACCCGGGAGGCGGAGCTTGCAGTGAGCTGAGATCCGGCCACTGCACTCCAGCCTGGGCGACAGAGCAAAACTCCGTCTCAAAAAAAAAAAAAAAAAAAAAAAACTCGATCTAGTGGACAAATATAGAACACCATCTCCAATAAGTAGACAAGCACACACGCATTTACAAAGATTGACAATGAACGAGGTAAGTAGTACTCAAAATTTCTGGTCTCTGAACCCCTTAACAAATATTATATTTATAAATTGTATTTACACACTTAAAACTACTGAGGACTCAATGAGCTGTGTTTATTTGGGTTATATTTACCAAGATTTATTAAATTAGAAATTAAACTGAAAGATATTTTATCTATGAACATATTAAATAAATTTTAAAATAACAATAGGCCAGATGGCTCATGTCTATAATCCCAACACTTTGGAAGGATCATTTGAAGCCAGAAGTTCAAGACCAGCCTGGGAACGTAGCAAGATGTTATCTCTACAAAAAATAAAAAATATAAAATAAAACAACAATAATTAAAAACCCATTGCATGTTCTCATAAATAAAATTTTGTGGGGAAAAAAATGCCTTTTAAAAAAAGGGGGGGAGGGGGAGAAAATGGCATTGTTTTACATTTTGGCAAATCTTTTTAACATCTGGCTGAATAGAAAAGAGCTGGATTCTCATAGCTTCTGCATTCTGTCTGTTGGGATGTGTTGTTTTGCTTGAAGTCCATAAAGAACACCCAGTCTCACATATGAGAGAAAGAAAAGTAGATCCCAATGCCCAACCAGGCCTTGGTTCTTCCAGGAGCTGGCCTGGCACACAACTGGCCTTCGTAGTCTCCTGCTGAACATAATGTCACAGAACATCCACATCAAACAAGTCCACCCTGTGACTGTGATGAACCAAAACAAAAACAGAACCAGGAACTTGTCTGAAATGACCAAACATCCTCCTTTTCCAGTCAATCTGAGTCACTGCTGACAGCTACAGCGTGGCTCCACTGAGCCCTTCTCTTCTCCTTTCCTGCAGCTGCTGTGGTGGAGTACCACAGACCTGATAAATTCAAACAGAATATAGCCTCTCTCAGTCCTGAAGTCTAGAAGTCCGAAGTGAAGGGATAGGTGGGGCCATGCTCCCTCTGAAGGCTCCAGGGAGAATCCTTCCCTGCTGCTTCCAGCTTCTGGTGGCTCCAGGCGTTCCTTGGTTGGACAACTTCAATCTCTGCCTCCACCTTCCCATGGCCTTCTTCTCTGTACCTGTGTCAAATCTCCCTCTGCTTTTGTCTTCCTCTAAGTAATCCAGATAATCTAGGATGATGTCATCTTGAGAATCTTAATCACATCTACAAAGATCCTTTTCCAAATAAGCTCACATTTACAGGTTCTGGGGGTTGGGATGTACACATACTTTTTGGGGGGCCACCATTCAACCCACTATACCTTCCCATAAATAAGATTTTTTAAACCTTTGCAGCCATCACCAAAGGTGGAGCAGCCAAAATGAAGTTCAATCCCTTTGTGACTTCTGACCGAAGCAAGAATTGAAAAAGACATTTCAATGCACCTTCCCACACTCGCAGAAAGATTATGTCTGCCCCTCTTTCCAAAGAGCTGAGACAAAAGTACAATGTTCGATCCAAGACCGTCCAAAACGATGATGAAGTTCAGGTTGTGCGAGGACACTATAAGGGTCAGCGAATTGGCCAAATAATCCAGGTTTACAGGAAGAAATATGTCATCTACATTGAATGGGTGCAGGGGAAAAGGCTAACAGCACAGCTGTCCCTGTGGGCATTCACCCAGCAAGGTGGTTATCACTAGGCTAAAACTGGACAAAGACCACAAAAACATCCTTGAATGGAAAGCCAAATCTCGCCAAGTAGGAAAGGAAAATGGCAAACACAAGAAAGAAACAATAGAAGATGCAGGAATAAAATAATCTTATTAAGCTTTTATTAAAACTTGAAGTGCGGCCAACCACGGTGGCTGACACCTGTAATCTCAGCACTTTGGGAAGCTGAGGCGGTGGGATCACAAGGTCAGGAGCTCAAGACCAGCCTGGCCAACATGGTGAAACCCTGTCTCTACTAAAAAACACAAAAAACTAGCCGGGCGTGGTGGCGGGCGCCTGTAATCCCAGCTACTCGGGAGGCTGAGGCAGGAGAATGGTGTAAACCCGGGAGGCAGAGCTTACAGTGAGCTGAGATCCAGCCACTGCACTCCAGCCTGGGCGACAGAGCGAGACTCTATCTCAAAAAAAAATACAAAAAAAAAAATTAGCCAGACGTGGTGGTGCACGCCTGTAATCCCAGCTACTCAGGAGGCCAAGGCAGGAGAAATGCTTGAACCCGGGAGGCAGAGGTTGCAGTAAACTGAGATCATACCACTGCTCTCCAACCTGGGCAGCAGAGCGAGACTCCGTCTCAGAAAAAGAAAAAACTTGAAGTAAAAAAAGATTACGATACCCGATTATAGAATTATCCCCATTTCCTAACAATCCAATCCAAAGCAAAATCCCATTTTCTTAACTGTCCCCAAAATCACCTAACACAAGCCCAAATCTACAATCATTTTCTAAAACTATCTTACTAAGGTGCCCAACAGTTCCCTATTATGTATGTTCTCCCTCACTGCAATGATTAACAAATCCGTCTTTTCCAATTAACAGCTGTGTTCCGGGTGGTCTTTGTCTGGAAGGCATTAGGCATTGACACATAGAAGGAGGAAAGAATGGTCAGGCGCAGTGGCTCACACCTGTAATCCCAGCACTTTGGGAGGCCAGGTGTGGAGGTGCATGCCTGGCACAGTTAGAAAAAGAAGGAGTGGGCCAGGAGCAGTGGTTCACATCTATAATCCCAGTCCTTTGGAGGCTGAGGCGGGTGGATCACCTGAGGTCAGGAGTTCGAGACCATGGCCAACATGGTGAAACCCTGCCTCTATTAAAAATACAAAAATTAGCCAGGGGTGGAGGTGCACACCTGTAATCCCAGCTACTCGAGAGGCTGAGGCAGAAGAATTGCTTGAACCTGGGAGGTGGAGGTTGCAGTGAGCTGAGATCGCATCATTGTACTGCAGCCTGGGCAACAAGAGTGAAACTTCGTCTTAAAAAAAACAAACAACAACAACAACAACAAAAAGGTTATTGTGGACGTTTTTCTCTGATACTATGCCAAAATTCAACAAGTTATGATTTTCTTTCTTTTTTTTTTTTTTTTTGAGACGGGGTCTCGTTCTGTTGCCCAGGCTATAGTATGGTGTTGCAACCTCGGCTCACTGCAACCTCCACCTCCTGGGTTTAAGTGATTCTCCTGCCTCAGCCTCCCAAGTAGCTGGGAATACAGGTATGCACCAGCATGCCCAGCTAATTTTTGTATTTTTAGTGGAGACAGGGTTTCACCATGTTGGCCAGGATGGTCTCTATCTCCTGACCTTGTGATCCACCCGCCTCAGCCTCCTAAAGTGCTGGGATTACAGGCATGAGCCACCACTCCCAGCCAACAAGGGATGATTTCTTAAAGGTTACTTGCAATGTGGAATCTGAAACCACATCAGTAAACATTCCATACTCTATTACATTAAAATTCATGAGTCTAGGCCAGGCACAGTGGCTCACGCCTATAATCCCAGCACTCTGGGAGGCCAAGGCAGGTGGATCACTTGAGGTCAGGAGTTTGAGACCAGCCTGGCCAACATCATGAAACCTCATCTCTACTAAAAATACAAAAAACAAACAAACAAACAAACAAAAAATCAGTGTATTTTGCACTTTGGATCATTTGTCCAGGCATAATTTTGAACATCATTCTTTGGTCACTTGGGAAATATTGGTTCATTGAATTATGCAGACCTTTTGAATGTTCACACATTTCATTATACATTTTTTAACCACACTTTTTAATATCCTCACCAATCTCATCAGAAAAGTCATTATGCTTTAAAGGACGTCAAATTTACAGAAATGAACGTAAGATTTTTTTGTTTTGTTTTGTTTTGTTTTTTTGAGAGGGAATCTCCAGCCTGGGCAACAAGAGTGAAATTCCATCTTCAAAAAAAAAGATGGGAGGGTGGCAATTCTAGGTGACATAGCCATTCTAAATGTGTACACAGCAACCAACAGAACTGCAAAATATGTGAAGAAAAACTGTAGAGGGAATATTAGACAGAAAATAAGGAAGGGTAGAGAGGAATGCAACACTATCATTAACCAACAGGAGTTGTCGACATGTATAGAACACTGCACCCAACAACAGCAGAATACACATTCTATTTAGGTGTCCATAGAACATATATCAAGACACACCATAACTGTGCCATAAAACAAACCTCAACAAATTTAAAAGAATTGAAATCATGCAGTGTGTTTTTCAACCACAATGGAATCAATCTAGATATCAATAACACACTTTTCTTCTTTTTTGTTTTTGAGATGGAATCTCGCTCTGTTGCCCAGGCTAGAGTGCAGTGGCGCCATCTTGGCTCACTGCAAGCTCCACTTCCTGGGCTCAAGCAATTTTCCTGCCTCAGTCTCCCAAGTAGCTGGGATTATAGGCACCCGCCACCATGTGTGGCTAATTTTTGTATTTTTAGTAGAGACAGGGTTTCCCATGTTGGCCAGGCTGGTCTCAAACTCCTGACTTCAAGTGATCTGCCTGCCTTGGCCTCCCAAAGTGTTGGAATTATAGGCATGAGCCACCACACCTGGCCCTACACAATCTCCTCTGTAAAATAGAAGAAAATGTTTCCTAATTCATTTTATGGAGTTAGTGTTATCCTGATACAAAAACTAGACAAAGGTAGTATGAAAAAGAAAACTACAGACCATTATCTCTCATAAACTTCAATGTGAAAATTCTCAACAAAATATTAACAAACCTACTCCAGCAATGTATAAAAAAAGTATATACACTATCATCAAGTGGGATTTATTTCAGGTATGCAAGGCTGGTTCAACATTTTGGACATAGTGTAATCCACCATATCAATAAGCTAAAGAAGAAACATTATATGATCAAATTAATTGATGCAGAAAAATCATTAGACAAAATTAAACATTCATTTATGATAAAAATAGGAATAAAGGAAGATTTTCTCAACTTTATAATGAACATCTGCAGACCTATAGTCACATTATTCTTCATGGTGAAAGAATGAATGCTTTCTCCCTAAGAGCAAGAACAAAGCAAGATGTCCTTTCTCACTACTCTGATTCAGCACAGTGCTAGAGGTTTTCAATTAATGGTGGTCTTTTGTTGATGTATCTTGGATGTGATTGAATGGCCATAGTTAACATAGAACACTTGGAAATTGTCCAATACAGAGGAACTGCAGGTGGTGTATTTAGGTAGCCCATGGAGGGAGAACCTTCCACAGATCCCACCTCTCCCACCATTTGTCTGTTTTAAGGGAATTTGCCTGGAATGCAGGGTGCACCTGTAGCACCCGGAAACCCACAGGCTTCAAGAGCCCCAGGCTGATGTCCAGACTAATGGAAGCAGAGCTGAAATGACTTCCTGCCCCCATGGGGTTATTGCAGCCATGATTGTGGCCATATATGGATATACTCATATCCAGCCCCTTAAAGGTAAGTGTTATTACTTTCCAGATTTACTATTTCCTTAATGATATAATATGTAATCTATTTCAAAGATGAAACATTCTAGACACCTCAAATCATTTTTAAAACCAGATTAGATTCAAATAAATTTCAAAAATTAACAAATAGGCCAGGTGCAGTGGCTCCCGCCTGTAATCCCAGTGCCTCGGGAGGCCAAGGTGGTCAGATCACAGAGCCCACCTCTCCCACCATTTGTCTGTTTTAAGGGAATTTGCCTGGAATGCAGGGTGTACCTGTAGCACCTGGAAACCCACAGGGAGTTCAAGACCAGCCTGACCAACATGGAGAAACACCATCTCTACTACAAATACAAACTTAGCCAGGCGTGGTGGCATATGCCTGTAATCCCAGCTACTTGGGAGGCTGAGACAGGAGAATCACTTGAACCCAGGAGGCAGAGGTTGCGGTGAGCCGAGATCATGCCATTGCACTCCAGCCTGGGCAACAAGAGCCAAACTTCATCTCAAAAAAAAAAAAAAAAAAAACCCAAAATGTGGAAGCAACTTTGGAACTAGGTAACAGGCAGGGGTTGGAACAGTTTGGAGGGCTCAGAAGAAGACAGGAAAATGTGGGAAAGTTTGGAACTTCCTAGAGATTTGTTGAATGGCTTTGACCAAAATGCTGATAGTGATATGAACAATAAGGTCCAGGCTGAAGTGGTCTCAGATGAAGATGAGGATGGGAACTGGAGCAAAGGTGACTCTAGTTATGTTTTAGCAAAGAGACTGGCAGCATTTTCCCCTGCCCTAGAGATTTGTGAAACTTTGAACTTGAGAGAGATGATTTAGGGTATCTGGAAAAATAAATTTCTAAGCAGCAAAGCATTCAAGAGATGACTTGGGTGCTCTTAAAAGCATTCAGTTTTAAAAGGGAAATAGCATAAAAGTTTGGAAAATTTGCAGTCTGACAATGAGATAGAAAAGAAAAAAACATTTTCTGAGGAGAAATTCAAGCTGGCTGCAGAAATTTGCCTAAATAACGAGGAGCCAAATGTTAATCACCAAGACAATGGGGAAAATGTCTCCAGGGTATGTCAGAGGTCTTCACCGCAGGCCCTCCTATCACAGGCCCCGAGGCCTGGGAGAAAATGGTTTCGTGGGCTGGGCCCAGGGTCCCTGTGCTGTGTGCAGCCTAGGGACTTGGTGTCCTGCGTCCCAGCCACTCCAGCCATGACTAAAAGGGGCCAAGGTACAGCTCAGGCTGTTGCTTCCGGCAGTGGAAGCCCCAAGCCTTGGCAGATTCCATGTGGTGTTGAGCCTATGGGTGCACAGAAGTCAAGAATTAAGGTTTGGGAAACTTCACCTTGAGATATGTGTGTGTGTGTGTGTGTGTGTGTATATATATATATATATATA
>NW_016813906.1:1131019-1142770 GCF_001698545.2 Rhinopithecus bieti | reverse complement strand
TTTTTTTTTGAGATGGAGTTTCCCCCTTGTTGCCCAAGCTGGAGTGCAATGACTTGATTTCGGCTCACCGCAACCTCTGCCTCCCAGGTTCAAGTGATTCTCCTGCCTCAGCCTCCCAAGTAGCTGGGATTACAGGCGTGTGCCACCATGCCCGGCTAATTTTATATATTTAGTAGAGACGGGGCTTCTCTGTGTTGGTCAGGCTGGTCTCAAACTCTCCCAACCTCAGGTAATCCACCCACCTTGGCCTCCCAAAGTGCTGGGATTACAGGTGTGAGCCACCACGCCTGGCCTTTTTTTTTTTTTTAACCTTTGCCTAGATGTCAGAGGATGTATAAGAACACCTGGGTGCTTAGGCAGAAGTTTGCTGCAGGGGCAGGGCCCTCATGGAGAACCTCTGCTGGGGGTAGTGCAGAAGGGAAATGTGGGGTCAGAGCCCCCACACAGAGTCCCTACTGGGGGCACCACCTAGTGGAGCTGTGAGAAGAGGGCCACCATCCTTCAGACCCCAGAATGGTAGATCCACCAACAGCTTGCACCGTGCACCTGGAAAAGCCACAGACACTCAATGCCAGCCCGTGAAAGCAGCCAGGAGAGGGGCTATACCTGCAAAGCCACAGGGGCGGAGCTGTCCAAGGCCGTGGAAGCCCACCTTTTGCATCAGCATGATCTGGATAGGAGACATGGAGTCAAAGGAGATCATTTTGGAATTTTAAGATTTGCCTGCCCTGCTGGATTTCAGTCTTGCATGGGCCTGTAGCCCCTCTGTTTTGGCTAATTTATTCCATTCAGAATGGCTATATTTACCCAATTCATGTACCCCCGTTGTATCTAGGAAGTAACTTACTTGCTTTTGATTTTACAGCCTCTTAGGTGGAAGGGACTTGCCTTGTGTCAGATGAGATTTTGTACTGTGGACTTTTGAGTTAATGCTGAAATGAGTTAACTCAAAAGGACGACTGGGTGTGGTGGCTCAAGTCTGTAATCCCAGCACTTTGGGAGGCTGAGGCAGGTGGATCACGAGGTCAGGAGATCAAGATCATCCTGGCTAACATGGTGAAACCCCGTCTCTACTAAAAATACAAAAAATTAACCAGGCGTGGTGGCAGGCGCCTATAGTCCCAGCTACTCAGGAGGCTGAGGCAGGAGAATAGCATGAACCCAGGAGGTGGAGCTTGCAGTGAGCAGAGACCACGCCACTGCACTCCAGCCTGGGAGACAGAGCGAGACTCTATCTCAAAAAAAAAAAAAGACTTTAGGGGACTGTTGGGAAGGCATGATTGGTTTTGAAATGTGAAGGCATGAGATTTGAGAGGGGCCAGGGGCAGAATGATATGATTTGGCTCTCTCTCACACCCATAGCTCCCATAATTCCCATGTATTGTGGCAGGGACCTGGTGGGAGATAATTGAATCATGGGGGCAGGTCTTTCTTGTGCTGTTCTCATGATACTGAATAAGTCTCACAAGATCTGATGGTTTTAAAAATGGGAGTTTCCCTGCACAAGCTCTCTGTTTCTCTTTGCCTGCTGCCATCCAAGTAAGATGTGACTTGCTCCTCCTTGCCTTCTGCCATGATTGTGAGGCCTCCCCAGTCATGTGAAACTATAAGTCCATTAAACCTCTTTCTTTTGTAAATTGCCCAGTCTCAAGTATGTCTTTATCAGCAGTGTGAAAACGGACTAATACAGATCAAGGGTTCAAGACCATTCTGGCCAACGTGGTGAAACCCTATCTCTCCTAAAAAATACAAAATTTAGCCAGGCAAGGTGGTGCATGCCTGTAATCCCAGCTACTCGGGAGGTTGAGGCATGAGAATCCCTTGAACCTAGGAGGCAGAGGTTGCAATGAGACAAGATTGTATCACTGCACTCCAACCTGGATGACAGAGCAAGGCTCTACTCAAAATAATAATAATAATAATAAATAATTAACAAATAGTCCCCTTGCCTCTCACAAATTAGACAGTACTGCCCAGAATGCCCTGCTGAAGAGTTGTAACAGATAACCCTGTTCCTCCTTAACCTCTCTGTGCTTCATTTACTCACCTGTAAAATAGTGATCACAGTAGTACCTATCTTGTGGTGATGTAGAGAGGATTAAAGAAGCTAATTAGGGGGGCCAGGCACAGTGGCTCATGCCTGTAATCCCAGCATTTTGAGAGGCTGAGGTGGGCAGATCGCTTGAAGTCAGGAGTTCAAGACCAGTTTGGCCAACATGGTGAAACCCTGTCTCTACTTAAAAAAAAAAAAAAAAAGACAAAAATTTACCAGGCACCAGGCATTGTGTCAGGTGCCTGTAATCCCAGCTAGTCAGTTGGCTGAGGCAGGAGAATCGCTTGCACCCAGGAGGCGGAGGTTGTAATGAGCTGAGAGCACCACTGCACTCCAGTCTGGGTGACAAAGCAAGACTCCATCTCAAAAAAAAAAAAAAAAGCCAATTAAGGTGGAAGCACTTAGAACAGTGTTTGCACATAGTAGGCCTTCAGAAGTGCCCTAGTCTGTGACTTGCAGTTGTTAGGAAGATCAGCCTTTCAGCAGGGCATGAAAGAGAAGGCTTTCTACCAATCCCACCCAGAAACCAGAAACAATTTGCCAATAGGGTGTTTGCTCCTCACTATCAAAGACTGATGAAAGGGGGTGTATTAGTCTGTTCTCATGCTGCTAATAAAGACATACCTGAGACTGGGTAATGTATAAAGGAAAGAGGCTTAATTGACTAACAGTTCAGGCTGGGTGCAGAGGCTAATGCCTGTAATCCCAACAACTTTGGGAGGCCAAGGCAGGTGGATCACCTGAGGTCAGGAGTTCAAGACCAGCGTGAATAATACAGTGAAACCCCCATCTCTACTAAGAACACAAAAATTAGCCAGGCATGGTAGCGGGCACATGTAATCTTAGCTACTCAGGAAGCTGAGACAGGAAAATTGATTGAACCTGGGAGGCGGAGGTTGCAGTAAGTAGAGATTGCACCACTACACTCCAGCCTGGGTGACAGAGCAAGACTCCATCTCAAAAATAATAATAATAGGCCGGGCACTGTGGCTTACACCTGTAATCCCAGCACTTTGGGAGGCCGAGGTGGGTGATCACAATGTCAGGAGTTCGAGACCAGCCTGGCCAACATGGCGAAACCCCGTCTCTACTAAAAAATACAAAAATTAGCCAGGTGTGGTGGCACATGCCTGTAATCCCAGCTACTTGGGAGGCTGAGGCAGGAGAATCACTTGAACCACGGAGGGGGAGTTGCAGTGAGCCGAGATGGCGCCACTGCACTCCAGCCTGGGCGACAGAGCAAGACTCTGTTTCAAAAAGAAATAAATAATAATAATTGACTCACAGTTCAGCATGGCTGGCAAGGCCTCAGGAAACTTACAATTGTGGTGGAAGGGGAAGCAAATATGTCTTTCTTCACATGGCAGCAGGAGAGAAAACAAATGCCCAGCAAAGGGAGAAACCCCTTATGAAAACACCAAATTTTGTGAGAGCTAACTCACTATGGCAAGAACAGGATGGGAGAAACCACCCCCAAGATTCAATTACCTCCCAATGGGTCCCTCCCACGACTCATGGAGATTGTGGGAACTACAGTTCAAAATGAGATGTGGGTGGAAACACAGCCAAACCATATCAAGGGGTATCAGAAAGAAAGTGAGCCGGAGATCACCCACTGGCCTGCAGCTGCATCCATCCATGTATCATTTGCTCTGATTTCCATCACCTGCCTGGCCCCCTGAGGCATTTGAGTTTATGACATATGATATTTTGCTAATCATCTTCATTATGGAATTCTCCACCACTTCAGCCAGACAGTAATGGTTTAATGGCTGAGAGAGAGCAATCCTCTCAGACATAAAGAAATAAAGAAAAGACTTTAGCATTTTCCATCACTGTATGATAAGTCACTTATTTAAAGGTTTCATATGTGAAAACCTCAAGGCTAAGTGGACAGGGGGCTGGGAGTGGATTTTAGGGGTTTTCATAGATACTTTTGTTAGCGTGGACAGCGAGTCAGACATGAGCAGGGTAAGAGAGCCCCCCCACACGGACACACACACACACCAGGAATGTCAGGCAACCATCAGGTGATGGTCAGGTGGTTGTTAAACAGTCTCTCTAAAATTGTTCACAGCCAGTACTAGGGAAAGGCAGTCTTCCAATAGATAAAAACACCTGAAACTGGTGATCAGCAGCTTCCCGATAAGATCTTAGGAGTTGGGCAAGTGGGCTCAAGCACAAGCATTAAGAGGCAAAGTGACGGAGTTTAACATACGTGGCCACCCTGTAGGGACATTTGACTGGTAAGAGAAGGACACCTCAAGTGAGCATGGGCAGGACTCCAGAAACACACCGTGCGTGCTCACCTCCCAAGTGCTAGCAGGCCGCTGCACATAAGCACAGCTCACCCCAAGGGAAGAATCAGGGGAGAAGGGATGCAAGCCCCCAGAAGTATGCCAGCATATAAAACCCCAAGTCAAAAGGTCAAACCACACACTTGCCTTTCAAGTTGTCTGCCCTCTTCCAAGTGTACTTTCCTTTCTTTCCTTCCTACTCCAAAGCTTTGTAATAAACTTTCACTCCTGCCCTAAAACTTGCCTTAGTCTCTCCTTCTGCCTTTTACCCTTCAGTTACATTCTTTCTTCTAAGGAGCAAGAACTGAGGTTGCTGCAGACCTGTACGGATTTGCCACTGGTAACATATTTTAGTGCTGTGTGACTCCGATGCTTTCCACCGCTAACATACTTCCCTTACCAGTCTACCATTCCTAGAGGAAGGTCATATAGAAGGTCATATACCAGTTAAACTCCACCACTTCGTCTCTCTTATGTATTTATTTTAATGTATTTATTATTTATTTATTTATTTTTGGATACAGTGTCTTGCTCTGTTGCCCAGGCTGGAGTGCAGTGGCACAATCTTGCCTCACTGCAACCTCCACCTCCTGGGTTCAAGCAATTCTCCTGCCTCAGCCTCCTGAGTAGCTAGGATTACACTAAAGTAGAAGCGCCACCACACCCAGCTAATGTTTTTTTGTATTTTTAGTAGAGACGGGGGGGGGGTGGTTTCACCATATTGGCCAGGCTGGTCTTGAACCCCTGACCTTGTGATCCGCCCAAATCGGCCTCTGAAAGTGCTAGGATTACAGGCTTGAGCCACCGCGTCCGGCCCATTTTGTCTCTTAATGAGCATGCTTGAGCCCACTTGTCCAACTCCTGAGATCTCATTGAGAAGCTGCTGATCACCAGTTTCAGGTGTGTTTATCTATTGAGAGACTGCCTTTCCCTGGCTCTGGCTGTGACCAATTATTATTTTAGAGATACCATTTAATAACCACCTGACCATCACCTGATGGCTGCCTGACATTCCTAGTGGCGGTTTGAGGAGGGGGGGCTCTCCTACCCTGCTCATGTCTGACTCGATACCTACTGTGATGCTTAGGGTTATCTGTTGTGCTGGTGTCTTTGGTGTGCCCACTTGATGTTCTCTCCACCTTACCCACCATGCCCTGTGCCTGGGACTACATCAGCAACAGGCTGACTTGCTCTCTGCCTTCGAGTTGGGTTCAGTTAAAGGTGGGGGCCGCTGGTGGGAGATGGAAGAACAAGACAACAAGGTCAGGGTATTTGTTTCCTATCAGGGTCACTTCAAACATCTATACTCTGTCAGGTGACCTTGCCCACACAGCTTTCCCTGACTCTGCGTTCCTGTAACCAGTTCTTCTCATGGCCTCTGCAGGCCTAGGAATGGAAACAGAACCTGCTATGACAAGTCTTGAGTGTTGCCCAATCCATTGTGGAGGTAAACCTCACAGCGATAGCTTCGTAGAGTCCCCTTTTAAACTCTCCTTAAATATCTTCATTTGGCAATGCCATCTACTTCCTAGCACTCTACCTGATGAATATATATGTGCTTTTCATATAACTCCCTTTTGAACCTAGCACCTGGGTAAGGTACCAAGAGCCAAGGTCAATAAGAATAGTAGCTTCAAACATCAGTCTGAAAACTCTCAAGTGTGCAAAAAATACAACTTTTTCTACTTTTCTTTTCCCTTTTTTTTTGAGACGGAGTCTCGCTCTGTTGCCCAGGCTGGAATGCAGAGGCACAATCTTGGCATCTTGGCTCACTGCAACCTCTGCCTCCCAGGTTCAAACAATTATCCTGCCTCAGCCTCCCAAGTAGCTGGGACTATAGGTGCACGCCGCCATGCCTGGCTAATCTTTTTGTATTTTAGTAAAAACGGGGTTTCATCATGTTGCCCAGGCTGATTTTGAACTCCTGAGCTAAGGCAAACCGCCCGCTTCGGCCTCCCAAAGTGCTGGAATTACAGGCCTGAGCCACTGCACCTGGCCCAACTGTTTCTACTTTTCTATACCCCGACTTAATTTCTCTTTCAGCCCCAATCCTCCAGGGTGGTAGAAACATAAGTTAAATCAGCACAGGTTGCCCCCTGACAATTAAAATACAATTAATAGCCAGGCGCGGTGGCTCACGCCTGTAATCCCAGCACTTTGGGAGGCTGAGGCAGGAGGATCAACTGAGGTCAGGAGTTCGAGACCAGCCTGACCCACATGGAGAAACCCTGTCTCTACTAAAAATACAAAATAAGCTGAGCATGGTGGCACATGCCTGTAATCCCAGCTACTTGGGAGACTGAGGCAGGAGAATCACTTGAACCCGGGAGGCAGAGGTTGCAGTGAGCCAAGATGGTGCCATTGCACTCCAGCCTGGGCAACAAGAGTGAAACTCTGTCTCAAAATAAATAAATTAATTAATTTAATTAAATACAATTAATAGGCATAAGAATAGAATGACACACTGGGAACTTAGGAGCCTAGAGGAGGGACACCTAACCTAACCTCAAGGGAGAAAAAAAAGAAATGTCAGGGAACTTCCCAGAGAGTGTGATGTGTTTGAGATGAGACAAAACAATGAATCAAGTTAGCCAGACTTGAAAGGAAATGGCATGCTAGCGCAGGGAACAGCCTGAGCAAAGTCATAGAGGCAAGAAATAGCACAACGTGTAGGAGACTTTAGCAGCACATATACTAAAATTGGAACAATACAGAGAAAATTAGCATGGCCCCTACACTAAGATGACATGTAAATTCGTGAAGCATTCCAAAGCAAACAAATAATAAAAATATTTTTAAAAAAATAAATTCAGTCCAGGTGCGGTGGCTCACACCTGTAATCCCAACACTTAGGGAGGCTGAGATGGGCGGATCACCTGAGGTCGGGAGTTTGAGACCAGCCTGACCAACATGGAGAAACCCCGTCTCTACTAAAAATACAAAATTAGTGGGGCGTGGTGGCACATGCCTGTAATCTCAGCTACTCCGGAGGCTGAGGCAGGAGAATGGCTCGAACCCGGGAGGGAGAGGTTGTTGCAATGAGCTGAGATCGCGCCACTGCACTCCAGCCTGGGCAACAAGAGCGAAACTCCATCTCAAAAATAAATAAATAATAAAATAAAATAAATTCAGGGCCGGGCGCGGTGGCTCACACCTGTATTCCCAGCACTTTGGGAGGCCAAGGCAGGTGGATCACTTGAGGCCAGGAGTTTAACAGCAGCCTGGCCAACATGGTGAAACTCCACCTCTACTAAAAAATACAAAAATTAGCCAGGCATGATGGCACATACCTGTAATCCCAGCTACTCGGGAGAATGAGGCAGGGAGAATTGCTTGAACCCAGGAGGCAAAGGTTGCAGTGAGCCAAGATCGTGCCACCGAACTCCAGTCTGGGCGACAGAACGAGACATTTCTCAAAAAATAAAAATAACTAATAAATAAATAAATTCAGGCTTGGCATGGTGGCTCACGCCTGTAATCCCAGCACTTTGGGAGGCTGAAGTGGGAGGATTACTTGAGGTCAGGAGTTCGAGACTAGCCTGGCCAATATGGCGACACTCCTACTCCACTAAAAATACAAAAATTAGCCAGGTGTGGTGGTACGTGCCTATAATCCCAGCTCCTCAGGAGGCTGAGACACAAGAATCGCCTGAACCCAGGAGGCAGAGGTTGCAGTGAGCCGAGATCACACCACTGAACTCCAGCCTAGGCAACAGAGTGAGACTCCAACTCAAAAAAAAAAAAAAATCAATGTTGTGGGAGTATAAGGTTCAAGGCAGGGAGAGGTGAGAGGCAAGGACTCTGTTTATAACAGAGGAAGGACTTTGAACTCTGTGTTATAGGTCAGTGGTCTACAAGGAGGGATACACACACACCCCATGTACAGAAGAAAGTTCACTGGAATACAGGAAGAAAATGTTACAACTTCTATCTTGTGCTTTAACTTAAAAAATTTTTATGTATGTTTTGTAAGGTATTTGTCCCCTCCAAAACTTGTGTTAGGATTTAATCCCTGCCAGAGATGGCAGCTCAGGCCTGTTATCCCAGCATTTTGGGAAGCCAAAGCAGGAGGACTGCTGGACCTTAGGAGTTTAAGAATAGCCTGGGCAACATAGTGAGATCCCATCTTAGAAAAAAAAATAAAAAGAAAAAGAAGAAATTTAATCCCCATTGTGGCAATATTAAGAGATGGGCCAGGCCGGGCGCGGTGGCTCAAGCCTGTAATCCCAGCACTTTGGGAGGCCGAGACGGGTGGATCACGAGGTCAGGATATCGAGACCATCCCGGCTAATACGGTGAAACCCCGTCTCTACTAAAAAAATACAAAAAACTAGCCGGGCGACAAGGCGGGTGCCTGTAGTCCCAGCTACTCGGGAGGCTGAGACAGGAGAATGGCGTGAACCCGGGAGGCGGAGCTTGCAGTGAGCTGAGAGCCGGCCACTGCACTCCAGCCTGGGCAGCAGAGCAAGACTCCGTCTCAAAAAAAAAAAAAGAGATGGGCCTTTAAAAGGCGATGACTTACTGGGCTCAATGGCTCACACCTGTAATCCTAGCACTTTGGGAGGCCGAGGTGGGTGGATCACCTGAGGTCAGGAGTTCAAGACCAGCCTGGTCGACATGTCTCTACTAAAAATACAAAAATTGGCCGGGCATGGTGGTGCACGCCTGTAATCCAAACTACTTGGGAGGCTGAGGTGGGAGGATCACTTGAGCCTGGGAGATAGAGGTTGCAGTGAACCGAGATTGTGCCACTGCACTCCAGCCTGGGTGACAGAGTGAGATCCTATCTCAAAAAAAAAAAAAAAAAAAACCACTTTCTTTATAAATTACCCACCTTCAGGTGTTCTGTTATAAGCAACATAAAACAGACTAAGATAATATATTAATAATACCCTACTGCAGGTATATAATATATTACTGCAGTACGGTATTACTGCAGTATATTATTTTATATTACATAATAAACAAATACATTAGGCATATACTAAAATGAGTTAAGCCAGAATCAGCCAATTGACTTCGATTTTGACCAAGAGCTTGCTATAAACATCATTTCTGATGTCCCTGAACCTGGGTAAATCTATGAAAGAGTAGCTTACTATGTTTTTTTTTCTCTCTTTTTTGAGACAGATTCTCACTCTGTCGCTCAGGCTAGAGTGCAGTGGCATAACTTCGGCTCACCGCAGCCTCCGTCTCCCGGGTTCAGCTGATTCTCCTGCCTCAGGCTCCTGAGCAGCTAGGATTACAGGTGTGAGCCACCACACAGGCTAATTTTTTGTATTTTTAGTGGAGAAGGGGTTTCTCCATGTTGGCCAGGCTGGTCTCGAACTCATGACCTCAAGTGATCCACCTGCCTCGGCCTCCCAAAAGTGCTGGGATTACAGGTGTGAACCACCTCAACCCAGCCATGGCTTACTATCTAATCATGTAACAGGAACAATTATATAAAGTAGGCGTGTGATTTGGTCTCATTATTAGTATTAGAATATTTGTTTTCCAAAATGGTGAATATTCTTCAATGTAATTTGGAGTAAATATTCTTTCTGTGTTTTTTATTTGTTCATTTGAGATAGAGTCTTGCTCCATAGCCCAGGCTGGAATGCAGCAGTATGATCTCAGCTCACTGCAAACTCCCATTCCAGGATTCAAGCAATTCTCCTGCCTCAGCCTCCCAAGTAGTTGCGACTACAAGCGCCCGACACCACTCCCAGCTGATACTTGTAGTTGTACTAGAGACGGGGTTGCACCACGTTGGCCAGGCTGGTCAGGAACTCCTGACCTCAAATGATCCGCTCACTTCAGCCTCCCAAAGTGCTGAGATTACAGGCTTGAGCCAAAGTACCAAGACAGCAAAAGAAAGAAAATTAAAGACCAATATATTATAACAGATCACTTAGGCACAAAAAGCCTCAACAAAATGTTAGCAAGTCTAATCAAACAATGTATGAAAATGGCAATGGTTTGTTTATGGTATAAATAACCATAACCAAGTAGGATTTATTCTATATATGCAAGGCTGGTTCAATATTTCAAAAAATAATCAGTATAATCCACCACATCAATAAGCTAAAGAAAAATCATATAATCATATCAATTGAAAAAAAAGGATTTAGCAAAATGTTCCAGCTACCCCAGAGGCTAAGAAAGGAGGACTGCTTAAGCCTAGGAAATTGAAGGTTCAGTGAGCTATGATCACACCACCGCACTCCAGCCTAGGTGACAGAGTAAAAAGACCCTGTCTCAAAATAAAATAAGATAAAATAAAATAAAAAAGTCTCAGCACACCAGGAATGAAAGGAATTCCCCAACTTGAGAAAGAGCATTGTTCCACGGCCCACAGATCTATGTAAATCTGCCCCAAAGTCTGAGGAAGCTGAGAGGCTGAAGAAAGAGGTGGATAAATCCAGCTTCTTAGGAAAAAACGTTAGTAGAGACTTACTAACAGAAGTTATGTCTGTGTCTCGGGTAGCAGCGATGACAAGATGTTGGATGCTGCACCCTTACTCACAAGACTCAGGGCATTTTTTTTTTTTTTCTGAGACGGAGTCTCGCTCTGTCACCCAGGCTAGAGTGCAGTGGCATGATCTCAGCTCACTGCAACTTCTGCCTCCCAGGTTCAAGCAATTCTCCTGCCTCAGCCTCCTGAGTAGCTGGGATCATAGGCATGCGCCACCACGCCTGGCTAATTTTCCTTTTTTCTTTTTTTTTTTCTTTTTGAGATGGAGTTCACTCTTGTTGCCCAGGCTGAAGTGCAATGGGGTGATCTCGGCTCACCGCAACCTCCGCCTGCCAGGTTCAAGTGATTCTCCTGCCTCAGCCTTCTGAGTAGCTGGGATTACAGGCATGCGCCACCACACCCAGCTAATTTTTTGTATTTTTAGTAGAGATGGGGTTTCTCCACATTGGTCAAGCTGGTCTCAAACCCCTGACCTCAGATGATCTGCCAGCCTCGGCCTCCCAAAGTGCTAAGATTACAGGGTGAGCCACCACGGCTGGCTGACTCAGGACTTTTATATCGTATGGGAGGGGTAGTTCAGAAGGGATGTGTATGACCTAAGGGCAGAATTTATGGTAAGTACCTGCTCTTACGAAAGGAACAGTAGATAAACTGGAAATCATAGAGGCCTTTCCAGAACATGGATTAATCAAAAGTCAACATGGTAGATTTGTTTCCAAAATGAATGTAGGCTTACAAAAAAAAAAACTTACAGCTAACATCATACTTTTAATGGTGAAAGACTGAATGTTTTCCCGCTAAAATAGGATGTCCTGTCACGACTCTCATTCAACATAGTACTGCAAGTTCAATAAGAAAAAAAAGAAAAGAGAGAGAGAGAGAGAGAGAGAGAAAGAAAGAAAGAAAGAAAGAAAGAAAGAAAGAAAGAAAGAAAGAAAGAGAGA
>NW_016813906.1:1106104-1130601 GCF_001698545.2 Rhinopithecus bieti | reverse complement strand
GAAGGAAGGAAGGAAGGAAGGAAGGAAGGAAGGAAGGAAGGAAGGAAGGAAGGAGATAAAACTGTCCCAATTTGCAGATGATATGACTATCTAGAAAATTCCAAGGAATCTGCCAAAGAAATTCCTAGAACCAATAAATGGGTACAGCAAGGTCACAGACACAAAACTAACACAGAAAAATCAATTGCATTTCTGTATGTTAATAATGAACATGTGGAAACTGAAATTAAAAACACAATACTATGTACAATCACTCCAAAGAAAATTAAATAGTTAGGTATAAACTTATAAAACATGTACAGGGCTGGGCTCAGTGGCTCACACCTGTAATCTCAGCTCTTTTGGAGGCCAAGACGTGTGGATCACTTGAGATCATGAGTTCAAGACCAGTCTGGCCATGGTAAAACTCCATCTCTACTAAAAATAAGCCGGGAGTGGTGGCACATGCCTGTATTCCCAGCTACTTAGGTGGCTGAGGCAGAAGAATCACTTGAACCCAGGAAGCAGAGTAGCTGCAGTGAGCCAAGATCATGCCACTGAACTCCAGCCTGGGCAACAGAGTGAGACTCTGTCCCAAAAAAGTATATAAATAGATAAAATAAAACAGTACAGGATTTGTATCCTACAGATTACAAAATCCTGATGAAGGAAATTCTGAAAGACCTAAATAAGTGGAGAGACATACCATGTTCATGGATTCGAAGACTCAAAATAACAAAGATGTTAATTCCCTCCAAAATTTATCTGTAGGTTTTATGCAATTCCTATAAGAATCCTAAAAAGCTTTCTTGCAGACATAGACAAGCTTATTCTAACATTTATATGGAAAGGCACAGGTCCTAGAATAGCTCCAACAATCTTGACAAAGAAGAAACAGAAAAGAATCACTCTACCAAATATTAAATCTTACTATTTAGCTGCAGTAATCAAATGAGTGATATTGGTGAAGGAACAGAGAACCCAGAAATAGACCCACACAAATGTGGCAAATTGATTTTTGACAACAGTATGAAAGCAATTCAATGGAGGAAGGATAGCCTTTTTAACAAATGAACATGCATAGGCAAAAAAATGAACCTCAACCTAAACTTCATACCTTCTACAAAATTTAACAAAAATAAATCATAGACTTAAACGTAAAATGTAAAACTATAAAACTTTAAGAAAAAAATGAGAGAAAGTCTTTGGAATCTCAGGCTAGACAAGGGATTCTTACACTTAACACCAAAAGCATGATGGAAAAATTGACAACTTGGTCCTCATCAAAATTAAAATATTTATTGCTTCATAAAAGATGCTGTTAAGAGAATATAAGTAAAAGCTACAGACTGTAGGGGGAAATATTGGCAAAGGTTACATCAGACAAAGGACTAATATCTAAAATACATAAAAAATACCCCTCAAAACTCAACAGTAAAAATACAAACCAATTACATGGGCACAAGATATAAACAGACATTTCATCAAAGAGAATATTCAGAAGGCAAGAAGGCACATGAATAGATGTCTAACACCACTGGCCATTAACCATATGCAAATTAAAACCACAGTGGAATACCACTACACATCTATTAGAGTGGCCAAAATAAAATATAATGACATTGCCGAATGCTGGTAAGGATTTTGAGAAACTAGATCATTCATACACTGCTGGTGAGTGTGTAAAATAATACAACTACTCTGGAAAAAAGTCTGAAAAAAATTTTTTTTTAATTAGAGATGGGGGTCTCACTATCTTGACCAGGCTGGTCTTCAATTCCTGAACTCAAGCAATCCTCCCATCTTGGCCTCCCAAAATGCCAGGATTTGGCTAGGAGCAGTGGCTCACACCTGTAATCCCGGAACTCTGGGAGGCCAAGGCGGTTGGATCACGAGGTCAGGAGATCGAGACCAGCCTGGACAACATGTTGAAACCCCATCTCTACTAAAACTACAATAAATTAGCTGGACGTGGTGGCAGGCACCTGTAGTCCCAGCTACTCGGGAGGCTGAGGCAGGAGAATTGCTTGAACCCAGGAGTCAGAGGTTGCAGTGAGCTGAGATCATGCCACTCACACTCCAGCCTGGGTGACAGAGCAAGACTCTGTCTTTAAAAAAAAAAGAAAAAATGCCAGGATTATAGGCGTGAGCCACCACACCAAACAAGCTTTTTTTTTTTTTTTTCTTGACATTAAGCCTCCCTCTGTTGCCTAGGCTGGAGTGAAGTGGAGGATTCTCGGCTCACTGCAACCTCTGCCTCTCTGGGTCAAGTAATTCTCCTGTCTCAGCCTCCCAAGTAGCTGGAACAACCTGCGTGTGCCACCATGCAATTTCTTGTCAGCCTGTGACAAACAATTTTTTCTATAACAACATGTAACTACTATTTGACCCAGCAACTAACTGCCCTCCTGGATATTTTTTTTTTTTTTTTTTTTGAGATGGAGTCTGGAGCGGCTTCCTGGGCTCAAGTCCAATGGCACGATCTCAGCTCACTACAATCTCCGCCTCCTGGTTTCAAGCGATTTTAGTGCCTCAGCCTCTCAAGTAGCTGGGATTATAGACATGCACCACCATGCCCGGCTAATTTTTGTATTTTCAGTAGAGACAGGATTTCACCATGTTGGTCAGGCTGGTCTTGAACCCCTGACCTCAAGTGATCCGCCCACCTCTGCCTCCCAAAGTGCTGGGATTACAGGTGTGAACCACCACGCTGGCCCCTCCTGAACTTTTATCCCAAAGAAAAGAAAACAAATGTTCTGGCGAGGTGGCTCACGCCTATAATCCTAGCACTTTGGGAGGCCGAGGTGGGAGGCGGCGGGATTGAGCTCAGGAATTTAAGATCACCCTAGACAATATGGTGAAATCTTGTCTCTACAAAAAACACAATTAGCCCAGCGTTTTAGTGTGTGCTTGGCTGAGGCAGGAAGGATTACTTGAGCCCAGGAGGTCGAGGCTACAGTAAACTGTGATCGTCCCACTGCACTCCAGCCTGGCTAACAGACTCAAAAAAACAAAAAGACAGCACTTTGGGAGACTGAGGCAGCCAGATCACTTGAGGTCAGGAGTTTGAGACCAGCCTGGCCAACATGGTGAAACCCCACCTCTACCAAAAATACAAAAATTAGCTGGGCATGGTGATGGGCGCCTGTAATCCTAGCTACTTGGCAGGCTGAGGCAAGAGGATGACTTGAGCCCAGGAGTTCGAGACCGGCCTGGGCATCATGGCAAAACCCCGTCTCTACAAAAAATACAAAAATTAGCTGAGGGTCATGGCCTGTGCCTGTAGTCTCAGCTATGTGGTAGCCTGAGGTGGGAGAATTGCTTTGAGCCCTGAAGGTTGAGTCTACAGTGAGCTATGATTGCACCACTGCACTCCATCCTGGGCAATAAGAGTGAGACCCTGTCTCAAAAATTTTTTTAAAAAAAGAAACGAAAAATTAAAATTAGGCCCGGCGCAGTGACTCATGCCTGTAATCCAAGCACTTTGGGAGGCTGAGGTGGGTGGATTACTCGAGGCCAGGAGTTTGAGACCAGTCAGGCCAACATGGTGAAACCCTGTCTCTACTAGAAATACAAAAAATTATCTAGGCATGGTAGTACACATCTGTAATCCCAGCTACTTGGGAGGCTGAGATAGAACAATCACTTGTCCCAGGAGGTGGAAGCTGCAGTGAGCTGAGATCCTGCCACTGCACTCTAGCCTGGGCAACACAGCAAGACTCTGTCTCAAAAAAAAAAATTAAATTAAAGTTAAAATTAGTGGTTTGAGGAAAAACTATTCTTTTCACTACTCTTGCAACTTGTATTATAAGCTTGAAATTATTTCCAAAAAAAAGGAAAAAGAGTAAAGTAAGAACAGAGCTTAAAAGTTTGAACTTGAGACAGGCAGTGTCAGAGGCATTTGAACCAGAGCGACTCCATCTTGAATTGTGTCTAGGTAAAATAAGGCTGAGTCGACCGGGCACGGTGGCTCATGCCTGTAATCCCAGCACTATGCGAGGCCAAGGCAGGCAGCTGAGGCCAGGAGTTTGAGACCAGCCTGACCAAAATGGCAAAACTCCATCTTTGCTAAAAATACAAAAATCAGCCAGGCATGGTGGTGGGCACCTGTAATCCCAACTACTCGGGAGGCTGAGGCAGGAGAATCCCTTGAACCCGGGAGACAGAGTTTGCAGTGAGCCGAGATTGCACCATTGCACTCCAGCCTGGGTGACAGAGCAAGACTTCGTCTTGAAAAAAAATAAATAAATAAGGTTGAGACCTGCTGGACTGCATTTCCAGGTGGTTCACAGTCACAGGATGAGATAGGAGGTCAGCATAAGACACAGGTCACAAAGACCTTGCTGATAAAAGGATGCAGTAAAGAAGCCGGCCAAATCCCACCAAAACCAAGATGGTGATGAAAGTGACCCCTGGTGGTCCTCACTGCTCATTATATTTAATTATAATTATAATGCATTAGCATGCTAAAAGACTCCTACCAGCGCCATGACAGTTTACAAATGCCTTGGCAACATCAGGAAGTTAGTCTATATGATCTAAAAGGGGAGGAACCCTCAGTTCCAGGAATTACCCACGCACTCCCTGAACACTCATGAATAATCCACCCCTTGTTTAGCATATGATCAAGAAATAACCATAAAAATAGTCAACAGGCAGACCTCGGGGCTCCTCTGCCTATGGAGTAGCCATTCTTTTGTTTATTTACTTCTCTAATAAACTTGCTTCTATTTTGCACTGTGGACTCACCCCAGTTCTTTTCTGCCCAAGAATCAAGAACCCTCTCTTGAAATCTGGGGTCTGGATTGGGACCCCTTTCTGATAACAGAAGGAGTCAAGAATGACTCCCAGGGTCATGCGCGATGGGTCACACCTATAATCCCAATACTTTAGGAGGTCCAGGCGGGAGGATCGCTTGAGCCCGGAGTTCAAGACCAACCTAGCCAACATGGCGAAACCCTGTCTCTCCAAAAAGTCAGGTGTGGTGACGTGCACCTGTATTCCCAGCCATTTAGGAGGCTGAGGTGGGAGAATCTCTTTAGCCTGGGAGGTCAAGGCCACAGTGAGCTGAGATTGAGCCACTGTACTCCAGCCTGGGTGATAAGAGAGAGACCCTGTTTCAAAGAAAAAGAATGACTCTCTTAAGTGACTAGGAATCTAGTCACTGAAAGTGAGAATATAAAATTTCATATCTTTTTTTTTTTTTTTTGTTTTTTTTGAGACAGTCTCAGTGTGTTGCCTGCCCAGGCTGGAAAAGCGATCTTGGCTCACTGCAAACTCCGCCTCCCGGGTTCACGCCATTCTCCTGCCTCAGCCTCCCGGGTAGCTGGGACTACAGGCGCCGATACCTCGCCCGGCTTGTTTTTTGTAGTTTTTAGTAGAGACGGGGTTTCACCATGTTAGCCAGGATGGTCTCGATCTCCTGACCTCGTGATCCGCCCGTCTCGGCCTCCCAAAGTGCTGGGATTACAGGCTTGAGCCACCGCGCCCGGCCAAAATTTCATATCTTAAAAATACATTAAATATGATTTCTTTCTTTTTCTTTTTCTTTTTTTTTTTTGATCCAGTCTCAGTGTGTTGCCTGCCCAGGCTGGAAAAGCGATCTTGGCTCACTGCAAACTCCGCCTCCTAGGTTCAAGCGATTCTCCTGCCTCAGCCTCCCAAGTAGCTGCAACTAAAGGCGCACACCACCATGCCTGGCTAATTTTTGTGCTTTTAGTAGAGACAGGGATTCACCTTGTTGGCCAAGCTGGTCTCAAACTCCTGACCTCAAGTGATCTGCCCACCTCAGCCTCCCAAAGTGCTGGGATTACAGGTGTGAGCCACCAGGCCCGGCATTAAATATGATTTCATAAATTTAATGTGAAAGAGGATTGCATATTAATATTGCATAAATTTTTTAAGGTTATCTTGACAATTTCCTTTATTCTTGGCTAAAGTCTAAAAGTTGCCTATCTATGGTCAGATGGTTTGGTACAAGAACAAGAACCAGAAATACAGAGTGTCATTCCTGGCTCTAATTTCACAGAGAACCATAAAATGCTTAATTTCTTCAATGCTTGCTTTTTCATTTACAAAGTATTACTGATAATTATAATCTGCAAAGTACTTTCCTCAGGAGAGAGTCATGATTTGAGTGCAATTAACTGCTTCTAATTTTTCAAACAAAATTCTATTTGGTTTTCACGTAGAAACACAGTGTCCAAACTAATTGTTTCCTAAAAGTGATTATTTTCTTAGAGTCATCAATTCATTTTGAGGTGACTTCAGGAAATGGTGATTAAGTTGAAACTAATTTAGATAAATATAATATCACTTAACATTAGTCATCACAACAGCTCAACATTCTCATATTAGGAAGGTTGTACATCGTGGAAGTGGGGAGAAATATAAACAACAAAAAGAAATGTCAATTCTTACATAAAACTCTAGTTTCGATAATTATTGGTACAGGTGGCTCATGCCTGTAATCCTAGCACTTTGGGAGGCCAAGGTGGGTGGATCACCTGAGGTCAGAGTTTTGAGACCAGCCAGGTATGGTGGCACATGCCTGTAATCCCAGCTACTCAGGTGGCTGAGGCAGGAGAATCGCTTGAATCCAGGAGGCAGAAGTTGCAGTGAGCCGAGATCATGCCACTGCACTCTAGCCTGGGTGACAGATTGAGACTCCATCTAAAAAAAAAAAAAAAATTATTGATATCCATTCCTCTGTAAGTTTTCTCAGAAAACAGCCAAGATAATTATATAATTATACATAGTCTCACACCTCTACTATGCTCTGCAAAATAAAAAATAAAAATAAAAAAAGAATTATATATAGTCCCAGCATTAAACTAATGAATTCATGACAACAAATACCACTGGAAATAACAAGATTCTGCCTTGGGATGTTAGTGTCAGACTTTAACATTGAAGACAAGACTTGGAGCTATACTTTTATTTATTTATTAATTTATTTTATTTAGAGATGGAGTCTCACTCTGTTACCCAGGCTGGAGTGCAGTGGCGCCATCTTGGCTCACTGCAACCTCCACCCCCCAGGGTTCAAGCGATGCTCCTGCCTCAGCCACCCAAATAGCTGGGACTACAGTTGCACACCACCATGCCCAAGTAATTTTTGTATGTTTAGTAGAGATGGGGTTTCATTATGTTGGCCAGGTTAATCTCGAACTCCTGACCTCAGGTGATCCACCCGCCTGGCCCAAAGTGCTGGGATTACAGGCATGAGCCACTGCGCCCGGACAGAGACATATTTTAATCTAAATGGGACTGACTGGGAAACGGTGTCCAGGTAGACATTGTGTCCAAACAAGTTGCTCTTATGTGCTCATTGGTAAGCCCCTTTCCCCACCTCTTCAGAATGTCTCTCAGATCTCAGATTGCTCTTTAGTAACTAGAAGCTGAGAGAGAAAAAACAATTCATGTATTCATCATCTCTCCTCACAGAGAAACAATGACTTTTATAATATACTAATTTTTCAAATGTTATCCCCCCTCCTATTTTAAGTCTTTAGTTTAAATAGGCAGACTCATAAAATGATAATAATCATAAAATCATGAAATATGCCTGTAGTCACAGAAATGAAAGAAGCTAATGCTTAGAACATGCCTAGATAAAATTCTACAGTCACTGTGCTGAGTTGAGGAGCAATAGCTAATAAAATCTTTAGATTTTTTTGAGAAAAAATTTATTGGAGTGTGACATATATACAGAAAAGTATACAAATCCTAAATATAGAGATTAATAAATAATAAAAAGGTGACTACATCTATGGAAACAACAGTCAGGTCAAGAAATAGTAGAACTAGTAATCAGGCCAAAGCAGGATGATTACTTGAGCCCAGGATTTCAAGGCCAGCCTGGGCAACACAGGGAGACCCATATCTACAAAAGATTTTTTTAAAAAAAATCAGGCATGGTGGTTTATGCCTGTAATCTCAACACTGGGAGGCTGAGGTGGGAGGACTGCTTGAGCTCAGGAGTTTGAGACCACCCGGGGCAACAGAGTGAGACCTCATCTCTATAAAACATAAATTTAAAACAATTAGCTGGTCATGGTGGCATGTGTCTGTAGTCTCAGCTACTCGGGAGGCTGTGGCAGGAGGCTCACTTGAACCGAAGAACTAGAGGCTACAGTAAGCTGTGTTCATGACATTGCACTCCAGCCTGGGCAACGAAGCGAGACCTTGTTTCTAAATAAATAATGCAAAATCATAAAGACAAAAAGTGAAACTGATTGCTAGGGGTTAGCGGGAAGGGGCAATGCTCATTATTATTTAAGGGATGACAGAGTTAAGACTCTGTCTTTAAAAAAAAGAAGGAAAAAAAGAAAGAGTAGTCTATGAAAAATCTAATTCAAGGTACAAATAGATCAGAATAGTAGTTGAAGTTTGGAGTTATCATCTGGGAGGGGACACAGCTACTGGGGATGAAATAGTCCATATCCGAATCTAGGTATTTAATAGTCATTATGAATGTTTTCCATATGTCAAAATGCTATATAACGCTATACATTTAAGATTTGTACATTTTCTCTGGTTATAATTCAATTAAAAAGTAAAAAAAAATTTTTTTTTTGAGACGAAGTCTCGCTCTGTCCCCCAGGCTGGAGTGCAGTGGCGCGATCTCGGCTCACTGCAAGCTCCGCCTCCCGGGTTCTCGCCATTCTCCTGCCCCAGCGTCCGGACTAGCTGGGACTACAGGCGCTCGCCACAGCGCCTAGCTAATTTTTTGTATATTTAGTAGAGACGGGGTTTCACCGTGGTCTCGATCTCCTGACCTTGATGATCCGCCCGCCTCGGCCTCCCAAAGTGCTGGGATTACAGGCGTGAGCCACCGCGCCCGGCCGTAAAAATGTTTTAAGAATGAGTTTTGCCTGTTTTTCAACTATGTGTAAATGGACTCATACTGCGTGTGTTCTTTTGTGTCTTGTTCAACATTACGTCTGAGAAATTCATTCACGTGGTTTTATATAGTTGCAGTTCATTCATTTTTATTGCCAGTAATGTTCAGTTGTGTAAATATGCCACATTTTACTTATCTATTCTATTTTGGGGTTGTATCCAGTTTGGGGCTGATGTGAATAATATTCCTGTATATGTCTTTTGGTGCATCTGTCTTTTCTGCAGGACATATATTTAGTAGTAAAATTGCTGGGTCTTAGGGTATGTGTGTGTTCAATTGAGTATACTAACAGCTTTCCAAAGTGATCATACCAATTTATTTATTTATTTATTTTTACAGATGGGGTCTCGCTCTGTCACCCACGCTGGAGTGCAGTGGCATGATCATCGCTTACTGCAACTTTAACCTCCTGGGTTCAAGCAGTCTGAGCACCTCAGCTGGAATCTCAGCTCACTGCAACTTTGGCCTCTGGGATTCAAATAATTCTTGTGCTTCAGCCTCCCAAGTAGCTGGGATTACAGGCGTGCACCACTGCACCCAGCTAATTTTTGTATTTTTAGTACAGATGAGGTTTCACCATGTTGGTCAGGCTGGTCTTGTACTTCTGACCTCAAGTGTCCAGCTGCCTTGGCCTCCCAACGTGCTGGGATTACAGGCGTGGGCCACCCCACCTGGCCCCTCTGTTTATACATTTGAGTAAACTGCAGACACGATGCCACTTTACCACTAAACAGCTTTGCAAAAACAATGATATTCTCTTACATAATCACAATACAGTTATGAAAATCATGAAATTAACACTGATACAGTACTATAATTGGTGTACCTTATTTAAATTTCATCAGTTATCTCACTAATGTCCCCTGTAGCAAAATAATAAGTTTTCTAAAAACCTTGGTCCAGAATTCAGTCCAGCATCACATATTACACTTAGTTGTCACGCATAAAAAGAAAAACCAGGCCGGGTGCAGTGATGTGAGGTGGGAGGATTGCTTGAGGCCAAGAATTCAAGACCAGCCTGGATGACAGGTGGAGACCCCATTTCTACAAAAAGAAAAAACCTTTTTTTTTTTTTTTGGCCTTTAATCTCACAACCAACAGAGAAGACTTCTGAGACCCTTGGCCACCAAAATGTGTGGGGATTTTTATCCCACTAAGCAATGCTTCAGTGGATTCTCCATCGGGGTGTCCCATAATTCAGTTCAATTCTGACGCCACACATTGCATGCCTGTACCAAAATATCTCATGTACTCCAGAAATACATACACCTACTATGTACTTACAAGAATGATAAATAAATGAATGAATGAGTGAATGAAAACTCTTACACGATCCTTAGGCCACTGGTACTTCTGACTGGCTAGAAATCAGGGTTCCTGCAATCTCCTCCTTGGGTTTGACTAATTTGCTAGGACAGCTCACAGAACTCAGGCAAACACATTGCCAGTTTATTATAAAAGATATCATAGGCCGGGTGTGGTGGCTCAGGCCTGTAATCCTGTTACCGATTGAGGGTGTCCAGGTTCTTGGCATCTTGAACAAAGAATTGGACAAAATGCACAAAGAAAGGAAAGAATGAAGCAACAAAAACAGAGATTTCTCGAAAACAAAAGTACACTCCAGAGGTTGAAAGTAGGCCTGAGCATAGGGGATCAAGAGCCCATTACAGAATTTTCTGGGGTTTAAATACCTTCCAGAGGTTTCCATTAGTTACTCGACGTACACCCTATGTAAATGAAGAGGATGAAGTAAAGTTACAAAATCATTTACTCCCTGTACAGCCTATGTAAATGAAAAGGATATTTCCTGTCATAGCTAAGATGTTTCCATTTGATTTAGTTCTCGGAAGACCTTAGTTTCCCTGCCTCCAGGTCCTATTCTCCTGCCTAATCCTAGCACTTTGGGAGGCCAAGGCAGGCAGATTACTTGAGGCCAGGAGTTTGAGACCAGCCTGGCCAACGTGGTGAAATCCCTTCTCTACTAAAAATACAAAAGTTTTTTGTACGCCTGCCATGAAATGAGCGCGGTGGCTCACTCCTGTAATCCCAGCACTTTGGAAGGCTTGAACCGGGAAGGCAGAGGTTGCAGCGAGCCGAGATCGCACCATTGCACTCCAGCCTGGGCAATAAGAGTGAAACTCCGTTTAAATAAAAAAAAAAAAAAAAAGAGTCTTGCTCTCTTCCCTAGGCTGGAGTGCAGTGGCATGATCTTGGCTCACTGCAACCCCCACATCCCAGGTTCAAGTGATTCTCCCATCTCAGCCTCCCAAGTAGCTGGCCAACATGGTGAAATCTCATCTCTACTAAAAATACAAAAATTAGCTGGGCGTGGTGGCAGGCACCTGTAATCCCAGCTACTCACGAGGCTGAGGCAGGAGAATCGCTTGAACCTGCGAAGCACAGGTTGCAGTGAGCTGAGATGGCGCCACGGCACTCCAGCCAGGACAACAGAGTGAGGCTCAAAAAAAAAAAAAAAAAAAAAAAAAAGAGAGGGTCTTGGCTGGGCACAGTGGCTCAGGCCTGTAATTCCAGCACATTGGGAGGCCAAGGCAGGTGGATTACATGAGGTCAGGAGTTCAAGAACAGCCTAGCCATCATGGTGAAACCCCGTCTGTACTAAAAAATACAAAAATTAGACGGGCGTGGTGGTATATGCCTGTAATCCCAGCTACTTGGGAGGCAGAGGTTGCAGGGAGCCATGATCATGCCTCTGCAAACCAGCTTGGGCGACAGAGTGAGATTCTGTCTCAAAAAAAAAAAAAAAAAAATCATAAAGAGATACAGATGAACAACCAAATGAAGAGATGGATATGGCAAAGTACAGAGGGAGGGGTGTGGTGCTGCCATGACCTCCGGGTGTGCCACCCTCCCAGCACCTCCTGGTGTTCAGCAGAAAGGAAATTCATCAAATCTTAGTGTTTAAATTTTTAAAAAATATTTTTCAAATACACTTTAATTTTCTTTTTTTCCTTCCTCACATACAGAACTTCTCCACATACCACATTTCTTGCAGCTATAAAGTCACTTGATGTTGGCTAGATACCATTTTATCTCTAAAACTCTGTTGACATCAAAATATGACAGTGTTATATCCATAAAATATTTGCATAGCACAGCATATTAAGCTTTAGATACTTAACAATTAAACCACATAAAAAAAGGACAAGACCCCCATCCTACACGTTTGGAATCAGGTGTTCACCCGTCCCTATCTGGNCTTTTCACAAAAAAAAAAAAAAAAAAAACAAAAAAAAAAAAATCATAAAGAGATACAGATGAACAACCAAATGAAGAGATGGATATGGCAAAGTACAGAGGGAGGGGTGTGGTGCTGCCATGACCTCCGGGTGTGCCACCCTCCCAGCACCTCCTGGTGTTCAGCAGAAAGGAAATTCATCAAATCTTAGTGTTTAAATTTTAAAAAATATTTTCAAATACACTTTAATTTTCTTTTTTTCCTTCCTCACATACAGAACTTCTCCACATACCACATTTCTTGCAGCTATAAAGTCACTTGATGTTGGCTAGATACCATTTTATCTCTAAAACTCTGTTGACATCAAAATATGACAGTGTTATATCCATAAAATATTTGCATAGCACAGCATATTAAGCTTTAGATACTTAACAATTAAACCACATAAAAAAAGGACAAGACCCCCATCCTACACGTTTGGAATCAGGTGTTCACCCGTCCCTATCTGGCGACTGTACACTGGTTCACAGGGCAGCAGAGGCAACAGGCAGTTACTTCTGAGGACATTGAACACTACGATCTGGAAGCACGTTATGATGTAACCCAGGGTCATGTACCACACATCTTTCTCCAAGGTGGTCTCATAATTCTAGAATGGAAAGTCCAGCTGATAGAAAATGAAGACAGACAACACAACATTTACTCTGTGGAGATATCCTACTCATACTATGCACATGCTGTGATTTTGAACATAGCTCATCCCAAAAACTTGTCACGATCATCCTGACTTTTTAGGTTGGCTCATCCATCAATCTTGCCCTCAACTGTTACTTCTTTCCCAGTATCGTTAGGAGCAAAGCTGACCTGAACAGTAACCAATGGCTGTAGATACCCCACATGCAGTTTTTTCCCATAATATGGGAAATATTTTAAGTCTATAATTCCATTATGAGGATAAAATGCTACATTTGGTATATTTTCATTCTTCGAAACACACTGTATCCTTGGCACTCCTTCAGGCTTTAATCCAATTATTCTGTTCATTTTCACAAGAATACAAGAGTTTCCTTGAGAATAGCCAAAATCAGGATCATTCATACCACTGCATGCTTGAAGTAACGAAATAGGAAACTGACATGCAACATAAACTGGACCTTTCTGTTCAGAAAGTGCTCCATCAGGACAGACTGTGAGGTTCTTCTGTTCTTCTAAAGTATATGGTTTTAGAAACTTCTTAAGGTCTTCAATGTACCCTGCCTACGAAGTTGGATCAGACCTACTGAATGTATATTCCAATGCAGTCACTGGTTTTGGAAAAACCGTAAGTCCTGGGCTAGGAATCTGGTCACGGTATTTTGGAACCTCATCGTTGAGAGTCTGAAGCATAACCCACATCGTGAATGAGAAGAGTGCAGCCAGGAACCCATAAAAAACTAGGTAGAAGAGCAAGATCAAACCCCAGCTGCTGGCGGTGCGCCCCAGGAATTCTCCGGTGGTCAGGTTGTATACGAAGAGCTTCCACTGGGCGAGGCTCTGGTTGACGGACTTCTCGTTCTTCGTCACGGTGTGCGCGCGGACCGCGAGGGGAGCAGAGGCCGCGGGGATGGAGGCGGGAAGGGCAGCGGGGTTGGAGGCGGCGAGGGCAGCGGGGATGGAGGCGGCGAGGGCAGCGGGGATGGAGGCGGCGAGGGCAGCTGGGGCGCGTCCGGGCTCCGGCGGCGCAGCCCGGCGACTGCAGGGGAGGGTGGGACGGCCGGGAACACCTCCTCGTTACTGGGAGTACTCGAGCCGACTGCAGTGTTTAAATTTTTAATAGAGCTACATTTCTTGCAGCCTCAGCCCTTCCAGATGTTGGTGGGTGGGGCTTAAGTTCCAACCCTCTAATCCTCTAATCACCTGGACTTTCTGGTGACCAGCCCCATCCTGAAGCTATCTACAGGCCCGCCCTAAGCAGGTTCATTAGCATAAACTCAGGACTTATCAAAGGAATTAATTATGAATAACAAAACTCCCCCTAGCACTCAGGATATTTCTAGGATTTTAAGAGTTCTGGGGCAGAAAGTAACCAAATACATTTTATACCACATCATGTCTCTTTAGTCTTCTTTACTCTAGAATAGTTTCTCAGTCTCAGTCTGTCTTTTTCTTTCTTTCATTTTTATTTATTTAAAAATAATTTTTTTGTTTTTTTGAGATGGAGTTTCACTGTTGCTGCCCAGGCTGGAGTGCAGCGGCACAATCTCGGCTCACGACAACCTCCACCTCCAGGGTTCAAGCGGTTCTCCTGCCTCAGCCTCCCAAGTAGCTAGGATTACAGGCGTACACCACCACGCCTAGCTAATTTTGTATTTTTAGTAGAGACGGGGTTTCCCCATGTTGGTCAGGTCTTGAACCCCCAACCTCAGGTGATCCGCCAGCCTCAGCCTCCCAAACTGCTGAGATTACAGGTGTCAGCCACCCCACCTGACCTTTAATGTTTTAATTCTTTTAAAATTCTTTTTATTCTAATATTTTTTCTGTAGATTATTTTGAATTTTCTTGAAATGCAAGTATGTCAATTCCATACAATTGAGGAGAAAGAGAGAGACCCTCTCATATTGTTTTATATTGTTTTATACTCAGTACCTGTTTTAAGAAAAAAACAAGGAACTAAAACCAAAAACAGGCAGCCTGGTGCCAGGCCCAAAACCAGGCCTGGGCCTGCCTGGCCTAAACCCAGTAGTTAAAAATCAACTAATAACTTAGAAACCGATATTATTCATAGATTCCAGGCGTCGTATAAAAGAACGTAGTGAAACTCCCGGCCCTGTTTTGTTTTTCTCTGACCACTGGTGCATGCAGCCCCTGTCACATACCCCCTGCTTGCTCAAATCAATCACGACGCTTTCATGTGAAATCTTTAGTGTTGTGAGCCCTTAAAAGGGACAGAAATTGTGCACTCGGGAAGCTTGGATTTTAAGGCAGTAGCTTGCCGATGCTCCCAGCTGGATAAAACCCTTCCTTCTACAACTCGGTGTCTGAGAGGTTTTGTCTGCTGCTTGTCCTGCTACATAATGACAGTTTTTTCCTTCTGTTTTGAGCCTTATACATTGTATTTTTTCTTGCCTTCTGTATTTGCTAGGACAATGTAGAGATAGTGGATATCATTGTCTTGCTCCCAACTTCAAGAGGAAAAACTTTGATATTTTACTACTATTTTACTATTTAATACGATATTTGCTATAGTTTTTCATTGAGTCACTTATCAGATTAGGGAAGATCTTTTCTATCCATTGACATTAGAATTTTTTTTTTTTTTTTTTTTTTTTGGAGAGAAAGTCTTGCTCCATCTCCCAGGCTGGAGTGCGGTAGGACAGCCTCAGCTCACTGCAACCTCTGCCTCCCAGGTTCAAGTGATTCTCCTTCCTCAGCCTCCTGAGTAACTAGGACTACAGACATGCACCGCCACACCCAGCTAATTTTGTGTTTTTAGTAGAGACAGGGTTTTGCCATTTTGGTCAGGCTAGTCTCAAACTCCTGACCTCAGGTGATCCATCCGCCTCGGCCTCCCAAAGTGCTGGGATTACAGGCATGAGCCACTGCGCCCGTGCGCCCGGCCTTTTCTTTTTTGTTGTTGTTTTGTTTTGTTTGAGATTGAGTATTGCTCTGTTGCCCAGGCTGCAGTGCAGTGGAGCAATCTCAGCTCACTACAGCCTCCAGCTCTCAGGTTCAAGAGATTCTCGTGCCTCAGTCACCTGAGTAGCTAGGATTACAGGCATGTGCCACCACACCTGGATACTTTTTCTATTTTTTGTAAAGATGGAGTTTCGCCATGTTGGCCAGGCTGGTCTCAAACTCCTGGCCTCAAGTGATCCACCCTCCTCAGCCTCCCAAAGTGCTGGGATTACAGGCGTGTGCCACCATATCTGTCTTGTTTTTGTATTTTTTAGTAGAAAGGGGGTTTTGCCATGGTCTCAAACTCCCTGCCTCAAGTGATTTGCCTGCCTCAGCCTCCCAAAATGCCAGGATTACAAGCATGAGCCACGGCAGTCAGTCTAGGTTCTTTCTTTTCTTTTCTTTTCTTTTTTTTTTTTTGAGATGGAGTCTGGCTCTGTTGCCCAGGCTGGAGTGCAGTGGCTCAGTCTCGGCTCACTGCAACCTCTGCCTCCCGGGTTCAAGCGATTCTCCTGCTTCAGCCTCCCGAGTAGCTGGAATTACAGGTGCCTGCCACTACGCCTGGCTAATCTTTGAATTTTAGTAGAAATGGGGTTTCGCCATGAGGCTGGTCTCAAACTCCTGACCTCAGGCAATCCGCCCCCCTTGGCCTCCTGAAGTGCTGGGATTATAGGCATGAGCCACTGCGCCTGGCCCCTAGGTTCTTATTTTTAAGAGTAAATTGCAGCCAGGGGTTCTTATTTTTAAGAGTAAATTACGGCCGGGCACGGTGGCTCCCGCCTATAATCCCAGCACTTTGGGAGGCCGAGGAGGGTGGATCACCTGAGATAAGAAATTCGAGACCAGCCTGGGCAACGTGAGGAAACCCAATCTCTACTAAAATACAAAAATTAGCCAGGCGTGGCGGTGCACGCCTGTAATCCCAGCTACTGGGTAGGCTGAGGGAGGAGAATCGCTTGAACCCGGGAGGCAGAGGTTGCAGTGAGCCTAGACTGAGCCACTGCACTCCAGCCTGGGCAAACAACAGTGAAACTCCATCTCAAAATAAATAAATAAATAAAAAAGACTAAATTGCAATTACCCCAAATGGTTTTTTTAATCCTAACTACAATTTGGCCCAGGTTATGGTCAATTTTAGTAAATGTGTCTAGTTCCCTTTCCCAAACACTATGACCATATAACAAATCGCCCATAAAATTAATTGTTTTGAACAACAATCATGTTTACCTCTCATGGTTTCTATGTGTCAAGAATTCTAGAGCAGCTCAAGGGCAGTTCTGCTCAAGGTCTCTCATGAGATTGCAGCCTGACTGGTTGGGGTTAGCTTATCTCAAAGGTTCTTCATTTACATGCCTGGTGCCTATGCTGAGGAGACTCCAACAGCTAGGTACTGGAACACCTGGGGCTCCTCAGCCATCCCTTTGAACTCTGGGTGGTGTCTCCTGCAAGGCAGCTTGAAGGTAGTTAGATTTACATAACAGCTCAGGGGTTCCCAAGGTAGGTGCCCTAATAGAGAGGCAGGGAGAAGCTGTTTTATGACCTAATCTTTTATGACCTAATCTTATAAGTCACATGGCATCATTCCACCAGATTTTTTTGGTTGAGGTAGACACAAAAGGTTACTCAGGTTTAAGGGTAGGGAACATAGACCCATCTCTCAAAGGAGGAATATCCAGTCACATTGTAAGGAGAACATGTGGAATCAGATATGTACTGCCATGGCAGTCTTAGAAAATGCAGCTTGCCACAGCAGCATCCCACAAGTCCCACAAGCAGCCTGATGGCCATCTTTGCCATCAGACCCAGCTCTAGCTTTTGTGTTAGGTCACATATGTCCCTTTTTTTTCTCTGCCCCCAGCAGCATAGTGCCCACTTCATTGTCTTTCATGTACAGTCACACTCTGGAGTCCCACAGTCCTTGCACTTAAGGGCAAGGTCTTTTCTTGTTTGTTTCTTGTTTCTTTGGCTGGAGGGCAGTGGTGTAAACATGGCTCACTGCAGACTAAACCTCTTGGACTCAAGTGATCCTCCCACCTCAGCCCTGCCAAGTAGCTGGGAGCACAGGCACATGCCACCACACCCAGCTGATTTTTGTATTTTTTGTAGAGATGGGGTTTCGCCATGTTGCCTGTTGCAGGTGAGTGGCAACTATCTAAGATTGCTATCACGCAGGCGGTAAAGGAATTTACCAAGACAGTTGTTGGTAAAGAAAGGCAGATTTATTACAGAAAGTATGAAAAAAGCCGGGCGCGGTGGCTCACCCCTGTAATCCCAGCACTTAGGGAGGCTGAGGTGGGCAGATCATGAGGTCAGGAGTTAGAGACCAGCCTGGCCAAGATGATGAAACCCCATCTCTACTAAAAATACAAAAGTTAGCCGGGTGTGGTGGCCCATGCCTGTAATCCCAGCTACTCAGGAGGCTGAGACAGGAGAATCACCTGAGCATGGGAGGTTGAGGTTGCGGTGAGCCGAGATCCCTCCATTGCACTTCAGCCTGGGCGACAAGAGCCAGACTCCATCTCAAAAAAAAGAGAGAGACAGTATGAAAATACATTGCAAGGATGCAAGGGGCAGGTCAGTGAGAGAGGGGCAGACTGCAAGGAGACAAAGGCTTGCTGGGGATTTTATAGGATGGTACTGTGTGCTGACAAGGGCTTAGAGCAGTGCTGATAATACCAAGGTTGCAACGAGCTAATTAATCTGCAGGTGTCTTGTGATAAATTGGGTGCAGGAGAGCTACATATCCTGGACCATGAAGAAAGGCAGACCCACAGGTTATGTACTTTTGCTTTCTCTTGGTCTTGCCAGCCTGACTCCTTTTCCCTAGATAGGACTCCACATTGCCCAGGCTGGTCTCCAACTCCTGAGCTCAAGCAATCCTCCCCACTCAGCCTCCCAAATGCTGGTATTACAGGCAACAGCCCCTGTACCCGGCTTTTTTTTTTTTTTAAGACATGGTCTCACTCTGTCACCCAGGCTGGAATGCAGTGGTGCAATCACTGCTTGCTGTAGCTTTGACCTCCCCGGCTCAGGCTGTCCTCCTGCCTCAGCCTCCTGAGTAGCTGGGACTACAGGCACGTACCACCCCATTGTCTAATAGTTTATTTTCGGTAGAGACAAGGACTGACTATGTTGTCCAGGCTGGTCTCAAATTCCTGGCTTCAAGCGATCCTCCTGCCTCAGCCGCCCGAAGTACTGAGATTATAAGCCTGAGCCACCGCACCTGGCCTAAGAGAGGTTCTTAAGCTTCTCTCAGATACCCTCCCTGGGATTTTGAAGGGTAAGGGAGAGCCCCTGTGGGCTTGAGAAATGGGTGTCACACATCACCCAGGCTAGAGGTCCTAAGAAATGTCATTACACCCCTGGGACCCCTGAATGTATCTTCATGCCAAGGCACCAGGATGAAGTTCCTTCCTCAATGCCTTAAACATTTCTTCAGTGAGGGCCTCCTGTCCTCAGGACTGTTTTAGGAGCTTGCAGCACAATGATAAAGAAAGAAGCCACTGCTCCAGAAGGAACTCACAGTGGAGAGAGGCATCTATAAACTCGTGGGAGTATCATCCAGAGATCACAGGGAACATTTAAAAACGTGAAGGCAAGAAGTATTATGATCGGGTTTGTACCTCACTATGTGAAAGCAAACTACTCGTGTCCTTTACTGCCAGGAACAAGGCATAGTCAGTTGCAATTTGTGTACAAAATGTCCATTACAATGTATTAGACCTGAGGGGGATTTATCTGATATGAGACCTCTTTGACAATCATCCAGGCTAGGTTTGTTTCTGTATATACCAGGAAGCATACACTGAAGAAAACCTGCAACAGAATGGAGTTTGTTTTCCTCAGTTAGGAAAACAGGATGAGGAGTTGGAGTAGCAACACTCATCTTCTAATGAATTTACTTCAAATTCTTTTCCTTTTTTTCTTTTTTCTTTTTTTTTTGAGACAGAGTTTCACTCTTGTTGCCCAGGCTGGAGTGCAATGGCATGATCTCGGCTCACTGCAACCTCTGCCTCCTGGGTTCAAGTGATTCTCCTGCCTTAGCCTTCCGAGTAGCTGGGATTACAGGCATGTGCCACCACACCTGGCTAATTTTTTGTATTTTTGGTAGAGATGGGGTTTCTCCATGTTGGCCAGGCTGGTCTCGAACTCCTGACCTCAGGTGATCCACCAGCCTCAGCCTCCCAAAGTGCTGGGATTACAGGCGTGAGCCACCATGCCCGGCCTACTTCAAATTCTTAATTAACTTTCACCATTCCAACAGACAAGCTAATTTGATTCCCTAGCTATGAGAAATGGCCATAGCAACATCCTTAGTTAAATGTTTAGAAAATGTCTGATTTCTTAAAAATGCAAGGAATAATCCAGTCCAGGTGGCACTTGCCTGTAATTCCACCTATCCTGGAGGCTGATAAAGGAGGATCATTTGTGCAAGGCTCTAGTATTGGTTCAAACCCTGAAAGGGCACCAACAAACACAAGGCGGTGTGGAGCAACACGCTGTTTTAATGAGCGCCTGGATGCAGGCAGGCTGAGGCCTAATATGGCGTCAGCACCAAAAGAGGATGGAGCAGGGGTTTTATAGTCTCCTGTAAACAGGAAGTGTCTCAGTCTGATGTACGGATAGCCTCTCTCTCTGTCTTCAGGGGATACGTGTCTTCCAGCCAGCTCTCTTCCTGCTTCTGCTATCTTGCTGACGCACACTACTGGCGCAAGTGGCCTTGCGCCTTGGGACTGGGCCCGAAGAGGGAGGAGTTATTCATTCCCTTAAGCTTTCATGCCCTGGAGAGAATCTTTCAATTTGAGGTCAGGAATTCGAGGCTGCAGTGAGCTATGATCATGCCTGTGAATAGCTACTGCACTCTCACCTGGGCAACATAGTAAGACCTTGTCTCCAAATAATATAAATCTAGGCCCTGCATATGGCTCAAATCTGTAATCCCAGCACTTTGGGAGACCAAAGTGTGTGGATCACTTGAGGTCAGGAGTTTGAGCCAGCCTGGTCAACATGGTGGAATCCTGTCTCTACTAAAAATACAAAAATTAGCTGGGTGTGGTGGTGCACACCTGTAATCCCAGCTACTCAGGAGGCTGAGGCAGAAGAATCACTTGCACCTGGGAGGTGGAGGTTGCAGTGAGTCGAGATCACACCACTGCCCTCCAGCCTGGGCAATAGAGCGAGACTTTGTCTCAAAAGAAAAAACAGAAGTCCTACAACAGTGCTTAAGTATTTTCACAATAGGCCTTCCTGGAATCCAGAACAACAGCAGTAATTCCTGGTAGGACTGTCTTTTCCTGCACCATAACCTACATCGGACATAGAAACTGTACACCTGATTGATTCAGGAAATCAAAGTAATAAAACTGCCAGTGACAATGCAGCCAAGTGATTAGAAGAAGGCTGGTTGAAAATTTAAACACCCTTTTTACTCATTAATCTCCAACCGCTTAAGACAAACAAAAAGCAAAATTAACATGATTGTAAACTAAGCACTTGTGTGCTGTGGCTAGCGTTTTGGCCTGCTGAGAGAGAATGAGTTGATCAAAGCAAGTGAGTCAGCTAAGAACTGTGGGACCAGTGCTGCTTCGGGGAGCGCACAGCTAGGATCCATTAACCAGCACGTTTCAGAAACAGGTGAATACCGTAATTAATCTTGGCTTCAATTTGGAGGGAAGCAGAAAACCTACCTCCCTGTCCACTGAGTTTATACATTAATCCCCTGCATTCTGGGGGAAAGTTTTAACATTGGAATAAAGACTTTTCCTGCCCTTCCTAATGTGTGGAGAACAAACGTTTGGGAAGGATGGCTTAGTTCCTTAACTTCAGCAGTTAAGATGCCTCCTAGGAAAGCTATGGATCACTGCCTTGTTTGGTTTGACGCATCTAAGCTCACAGACCAAAGGCTCTTCCAATGAAGTTAGCGGGTTTTTTAATGCAAGAAAACAGGGAGCCTCATCTTACAAACATAAATCATGAAAATTCAGAGACTTGGAATTGGGAAGTTTTTCTGAGGGCAAACTCATCTAATTAATGGGCTCTTGAATTGCTTAAAGCATGTCCAGGACTTTATTATTCTAGGTACAGGAAAATGAATAGATACCTGACTTTGCACCAAACTATTTTTAAGAAAAAAAAGGCTACAAGTTGTACAAATATCTGCACCAGCCACGGAAACTTCATATTAGAAACACAGGAAGCTGCGCGCGGTGGCTCACGCCTGTAATCCCAGCTCTCTGGGAGGCCAAGGCAGGTGGATCGTGAGGTCAGGAGATCGAGACCATCCAGGCCAACATGGTGAAACCCCGTCTCTACTAAAAATACAAAAATTAGCTGGGCATGGTGATACACGCCTGTAGTCCCAACTACTCGGGAGGCTGAGGCAGGAGAATTGCTTGAACCTGGGAGGCAGAGGTTGCAGTGAGCTGAGATAGAGCCACTGCAGTCCAGCCTGGGGACAGAGAGAGACTCCATCTCCAAAAAAAAAAAAAAACAAACAAACAAACAAAAAAACCCCAGGAATTTATGCTAAAATTAAATGCTAAATGAACTGGGTAGCAAAATTAAAACCAAACCACGCAAGGCAATCTTTCCTCAGAGACAGCAAATTATAAGTATAAACCAGAGATGCTACAAGGTGCCCTCTGACATCCATATATACATATATACACCAGCAGTCCAGGCAGCAATAGCACCCCAGCCAGACCTAGCTGTGTACCATGCCCTATTAGGAATGGAAGGATGCCCTTCCTAACGGTGAAGGCTCAGGGTCTAGGGGTGCCTCAGGCACCATGGCCTTAGGCGCATGGCCTTATCTTGCATTAGGACTACAGGTCCTAAGTCTTCTTGTATCTCTGCTGCTAAGGGACTTGCACTCAGCATACTCTGCTGTTCTAAGTAGGCATCCCATTTCACTAAATTAGATGTCTGTGTTGTCCCAGTCCAGCAGATCATTACCTATGAACACACCCATCCTGCTACCAGGTAAGTCATCTGCACAACAACTGTAACCCATCCTGCCATGTTCTTATGAGCCTGAAGGGCAGCATATGCAGTCACTGCTTCTTTATTAATGAACACCGGAGCTCAGCTCCCTTCGGCCGTTGGGACTAACAGCCCATTGGCGCTTCCAAGAGCTCCGTGCATTGCTATAGGCCCTATCCAAAACTATCTGTGGTTACATGTACATCTACATGAATGTGGTTACATGAATGGGCACCCTTGGTTTACTACCCAGAAAAGCTATCTCAGCCTCATTATCCCAATCTCAGGCAAGAAGGGTGCTACTGCTTCTAAACCTGCAAGAAAATCAGAGATTGACATAACATTATTAATAAAATCATGACACATGGTGGGGCTGTACATATATCCATGTGGCAACACTGTAAAAGTCCATTGTTGCCCTCCCATGAAGGCAAATGTTCCAGAAACTGTTCCTGGCTCTCGGTGGACTGTCCCAGTTCCATTGTCAAATGGTCCATCAAGTCCGCGACAGACGGCACAGCTGCTAACCTGTGCAAAACATCCACTCCCAGAATGTCTTCAGGTATGGCACAAACATACACAGTGCATAAGCAGAGAGCCAAACGGCCGATGCCAAGATGTAGAGATACAGGTTTCACTTTCACTGACCAGTCTTCATAGCCATCAATAAATGCAGCTCTGCCCAGAAACTTACCCAGGTTCAGGGACCAGTGGATTGCCAAGTCCACACATGGCTCCCGTTGTCTGGTAACCCCTCAGTCAGGTATCTTGGTCAGTCTCTTATAAAACAGAAAAGGCTTTACACTTCTGCCTGACTCCCGCAGGTACTCTCTAAATTGAACGCTCAGGCAGGACCGGCTTGCACACTGGGGAGAAGCAATGTCCTTCTCCTGAATGATTTGCTCTAAATCTGTATACGACTGCCGACATTACTTGCCTAACTCCCACAACTCAGCAGGGGCACGGGCACCACAGGAAATGTGCTTCACCATGGTAGTGGGGTGTGTCTCTGGGCCCACTCTTGGGGCCTAACAGCTGCTCATGCAGTATTTCCTGGCAGACCACTAGGTTAGCCTGCCACAGAGGTTCTTCTTCCTTCCTGTGCTGCATCCCACAGGGACTGGGCACGCACTTCCTGCAGCACAGTCACAAATGCCCATCTGATTCTGCTGGTAAAGGTATGCTTCTTCTCAGTGCTGTGTACTTCCAGGTGCTTCAGCGCCTTCTCCACACTTGCAGGGGACCTGCAAACACATTCATGTACCTTACACTCCACTCCCCTGTCACAGGGGGCTAAAAGAAAAGTTTGTTGACAGTCCTTTTAGGAATTGCAACACTTGGGTGTCCTTTCCTCTTCTGACACCCTTAGTGGTGTCTGAGATCTCAATGAGGCACAAATTAGCCATTTAAGTATAAAACCTTAAAGGGGAGAGTCCTTTTCCTAGCAATCCTACTCACATTAGAAATATGGCTTCAGCTATCACTCTACCTTCCCCATTCGACTCTGCTCCTCCCTCACAATTTTATAAGAAATCTGCTACATTTCTGAAATTTCACTACTGCCAGCTTTATTCTTTTTTTTATTGTATCTGGACCTGATGTCCTACTATTAAAATTTTGATTTGGAGGCCAGATGCAGTGGCTCATGGCTGTAATCCCAGCACTTTGAGAGGCTGAGGTGGGTGGATCACTTGAACCCAGGAATTAGAGACCAGCATGGACAACACAGGGTGACCCCATATCTACAAAAACTAAAAAAAAAAAAAAAAAAAAAAAAAAAAA
>NW_016813906.1:1099118-1105878 GCF_001698545.2 Rhinopithecus bieti | reverse complement strand
AAAAAAAAAAAAAAAAAAAAAAAAAAAAAAAAAAAAATTAGCCTTGCATGGTTGCAGGCGTGTGGTTCCAGCTACCCTTGGAGGCTGAGGTGGGAGGATTACTTGAGCCATGGAGGCAGAGGTTGCAGTGAGCCATAATCAAACTACTGCACTCCAGGAAGACCTTGTCTCAAAAATAAAAATTGGTTAGGGATCCACATCAATTTCTGACAACATCCAACTCAGCTCCTGTTTGTTCAAAATCAACCAAGTAAGACCAGACATGAATCCTCTTGGAGCCCATTCAACAGTATGTCTTTTTCATTTCATTTGGGTTGTTCAAAGTGAGTGGGGATTCCCTTCATGGTTGCCAACCATTGTGCAATAGGGCTTGGGATGAATTTCACATGGTCATTCAGCTTGAATTAAGGAACAGGCTTTAATGGAAAAACATACAAGCCAAGGGTCACCAAGAGATGACATAGTTGCAGAGTCTCCCATCATCCCAGAGGGATGCTAAGGCTATGTGCTATATGTGTTCCAATGGAAGGACGTGTGCCCCCTGAGATGACACCCTCTTAAAATGTGTCAGAATGTGGACACAGAGACTATTTAGAGCCAGGGTGGCTGAGTTTAGGTGCCAGCTGTTTAGGAGTTGTCTGGGAAAGCCAGCAACCCAGCAGAAAGCCATCGTGGGAGAAGCTAAGTGCAGGCTTCCTCCTGTTGATAGAAGGGAAGACCTTAGCCCCACCTGGCACAACATGCAGGCAACCCTAGCACTAGCTCCTAAGATTGTTTTTGGAGGATACTACTGTCAGGTAGGATCACCACACTTTTCTATTCATTCTTTAAAAAGTGCTCACAGCCCACCATATTGACGAGCTAACGACCAGTGCAAGCAATACCATGCTACAATAATCTGCCAGAAAAAAAAAGAAATTCTCCAAGTCAATGAAAGAGTCCAGAGATGAAAAGTTTCAATGGAGTAATTGTATAACATTCAGACACATCAGAATATTTATTAAGTTAGTGAGGGAGAAGGCAAGGTTGACATAGTCTGTCAATTGGGGCAAAAGATGGAGAAATGATGAGATAAAGGCAGATATAAGAAAATAATAGTTGAAATGAATTCATTCAATGAATATTTATTGAGCACCTGTGCTAAGTTTTGAGGATGACCCGGTGTACAAGACTGAGATGGTCCCTGTCCTACAGTCAAGTAAATAACCCAGTAGTAGATATTTACAAAAGTTAAAATAATATTTTATTTTATTTTATTTTATTTCATTGAGATGGAGTTTCACTCTTGTTGCCTGGACTGGAGTGTAATGGCACGATCTTGACTCACTGCAACCTCTACCTCCTGGGTTCAAGCAATTCTCCTGCCTCAGCCTCCCAAGTAGCTGGGATTACAGACATGTGCCACCATGCCCGGATAATTTTGTATTTTTAGTAAAGATGAGATTTACCATGTTGATCAGGCTGGTCTCGAACTCCTGTCCTCAGGTGATTCCCCCTCCTTGGCCTCCCAAAGTGCTGGGATTACAGGCATGAGCCACCACACCTGGCCAAGATAATCATTTTTGAAGATTTTTCCCCATGAATTACTTGTACTAACATTTTAACATTCTTCCAAGTTGCAATTCTGTTTATCTGAATGAACTTTTAAAAAAATAATAGAGCCAATGAATGGAATAGAAGCAATAATACTTTTTATAGCAGAACAACAAAAAAAGAATGTATCTAATCTTTTAAAAAATACTCAGAAAAAAATAATGTTTAACTTGTTCTATATACATTTTAGGAAAAGGCCTAACTTGGAGGAATTTTAAACTTCAAAATAAGAATTTCACTGGGCACAGTGGCTAATGCCTGTAACCCCAGCATTTCAGGAGACTGAGGTGGGAGAATCACTTGAGGCCAGGAATTCGAAACCAGCTTGGGCAACATGGCAAGACTGGTCCCTACTAAAAATGAAAAAAAAAAAATCAACCAGGCATGGTGGTGTGCACCTATAGTCTTAGCTACCCTGGAGGCTGAGGCAGGAGACTCTGAGGCAAGAGGATCGCTTGAGTCCAAGTGGTTAAGGCTGCAGTGAGCCATGATCATGCCACTGCACTCCAGCTTGGTCAGCAGAGCAAGATCCTGTCTCAAAAAAAGAAGAATCTTTACAATGTCTAAGATACAACAGCTAATAATAAAACATCTATCAAGCTCTGAAGAAAATGTTATCATGCAGTAGAAGGGTATTTTCAAATAAACCAGAAGAAAATGTATCCCTTTTCTGAATAAGCTGACATTCTAGAGCAGGAAATCATCAAAAGAAAAAATTCAAGAATAGGGAAGTTGTAGCTGGAAGAGACTGGCAGTAAGCACTGAAAACAGTTCATCTGTAGAGATGAGTGTTGATAATTAGTTACTATACACATATACATTTATATCAATAGGACAATGGACAAAAGATATGACTAGACAATCCACAGAGTAAGAAATATAAATGGCTGGTAAAATATGAAAGATATTCACCACTGGTAAAATACGAAAGATGCTCACCTTTCACCACTGATGAGGGATCTGCAAGTTAAAATCACAAAGAAATAGTACTTTCCAACCTACCAGATTGATTTTTTAAATTTTAAAAAAATACTGGCCAGGCTCGGTGGCTCATGCCTGTAATCCCAACACTTTGGGAGGCCGAGGCAGGAGGATCACCTGAGGTCAGGAGTTTGAGACCAGCCTGGCCAACACGGAGAAACCCCATCTCTACTAAAAATACAAAAATTAGTTGGACATGGTGACTGGTGCCTGTAATCCCAGCTACTTGGGAGGCTGAGGTGGGAGAATCACTTGAACCTGGAAGGTGGAGGTTGCAGTGAGCCAGTATCATGCCACTACACTCCAGCCTGGGTGACAGAGCGAGACTCTACCTAAAAAAATAAAAATTAAAAAAAAAATAAAATAAAATTTACAGAACCAGCAGCTTGACAGAGGCATTTATTGGCCAAAGTTGGGACAATTTTAGCATCAAAAGAACAATGCCTGTAACAAATTGAAACACATTGACTATATAAAAATCCATGAGTCAGACTGAGCATGATGACTCCCACCTGTAATCCCAGCACTTTGGGAGGCGGGGAAGGGAGGATCACTTGAGGTCAGGAGTTTGAGACCAGCCTGGCAAACGTGGCAAAAACCTATCTCTACTAAAAATACAAAATTTAGCCAGGCATGTTGACGCATGCCTGTAATCCCAGCTACTCAGGAGACTGAGGCGGGAGAATAGCTTGAACCTGGGGGACGGAGGTTGCAGTGCGCCGAGATTGTGCCACTGTACTCCAGCCTGGGCAACAGAGCTAGACTCCGTCTCAAATAAATAAATAAATATCCCTGCGTCCATAGAATACTTAAAAAAAAAAAAAAAAAAGAGGAGGAGGAATAAAATAAGTGAGCAAATAAACAAAAACTTTTCTACAGGTGGCCATTCCACCAAGTTCTTATCTGAAAGGGCAAAGAATTAAGTTATTTGCAGTAACCTATTGCAGAGTAACCTAATAGTCCCAGCTGATGAGCAAGAGCCCTTCTTTCCTGAAAAAGGCTAGCTATCAATGTAGACAGAATTGAAAACAAACAAACAAATAAAAAACCACAATTTGCAATCCCTAGGGAAATAATTTATTAAGCCACGAATTATCAATGGATGCTGAAACAATTAGGTGAAAGGCTGGGGAGCTGCATATTAATCTGGTGCTAAAGTTATCACCCTGCAGCTTACTAATGAGTTCTAAGATGACTGTCACCACATAGACCCAGTGATCAATCTTAATATCATTAATAATGGGATAAACAGAGCTTCACTATGTGCCTTCTGGTATGATGCAGTATTTAGCCTGAATCTCATCAAGCCTTTAGATTCAACTTTCATTAATAGAAAATACTGAGGTTATTGTTAAATGACACCACAAGGAAACAACCAGAAACATCTAGAAGTTGGAACATTCTAAGGAAATACTAATCTACTCTCTACAAATCAATGTAACAGGAAAAATGAAAAGCTAGGGAGAAAGTCTGTTCTAGATTAAAATATATTTCAGGATGTTGATAATGGAGGAGACTATGCATATCTTGGGGGAGGCAGCACATGGGAAATCTTTGTATTTTTTTTTTTCAATTTTGCTATGAACCTAAAACTGCTCTTAAAAAATAAAGCCTTTTTTCTTTTTTTTTGAGACACAGTTTCACTCTGTTGCCCAGGCTGGAGTGCAGTGGTACAGTGATACAATCTTGGCTCACTGCAACCTCCACTCGAGAATCGCTCAAGATCAAGCAATTCTCCTTGCTGCAGCCTCCCAAGTAGCTGGGATTACAGGCACCCGCTACCACGCCCAGCTAATTAAAAAATAAAGACTTTGAAGAAAAAAAAAAAGCCATTTCAGAGACCCAACAACTAAATGCAATCATACTTCTTGCTTGGATCACACTATAAACAAACTTGGTACAAAAGATATTTGGGCAACAAAACTTGAGTGTGTTAATATTATTAAGGTTGTACAGGAAAGTATTATCATTACATATGTATATCAAAATATTTAGGAGTAAAATTTTATGTGTTTACTTAAAAGACTTCAATGAAAATGTGTGAAACATGACAAAATGCTAAAAAAATTCTACGTGATAGGTGTATGATGTTTATTATATTATTCTCTCTACTTTTTCTGTACATTTATAGTTCTTTTTTATAAGCATGAAAACATTTTTTTAAAAATAGAGTTGGGGTTTCACTGTTGCCCAGGCTGGTCTCAACTCCTGAGCTTAAGGGATCCTCCTGCCTCAGTCTTTCAAGTACTAGGATTGCAACCATAAGCCACCACACCTAGCCAAATTAAAAAGTTGTTTTTTGTTTGTTTGTTTGTTTTCGAGATGGAGTTTCACTCTTGTTGCCCAGGCTGGAGTGCAATGGCGAGATCTCAGCTCACTGCAACCTCCACCTCCTGGGTTCAAGCGATTCTCCAGCCTCGGTTTCCATAGTAGCTGAGATTACAGTCACCCACCACCACACCCAGCTAATTTTTTTTTTGTATTTTTAGTAGAGACGGGGTTTCATCATGTTGGCCAGGCTGGTCTTGAACTCCTGACCTCAGGTGATAAACCCACCTGGGCCTCCCAAAGTGCTGGGATTACAGGTGTGAGCCACTATGCCTGGCCAAAAGTTGTTTTCTGGTTGGTGCTTTTTTTTTTTTTTTTTTTTTTTTTTGTGAGACAGAGTCTCCCTCTGTCACCCAGGCTGGAGTGTAGTGGCTCACTGCAACCTCCACATCCCAGGTTCAAGTGATTTTTGTGCCTCAGCCTCCCAAGCAGCTGGGATTACAGACGTGCACCACGATGATCAGCTAATTTTTATATTTTTAGTAGAGACGAGTTTTCACCCTGCTGGCCAGGATGGTCTGGAACTCCTGGCCTCAAGTGATCCACGTGCCTCAGCCTCTCAAAATGCTGGGATTACAGGCCAGAGCCACCATGCCCAGCCACAAAAAAAAAAAACAAAAAACAAACAAACAAAAAACCCGGATATTTGGCTGGGCACAGTGTCTCATGCTTGTAATCCTAGCACTTTGGGAGGCCAAGGAGGGTGGATCACCTGAGGTCAGCAGTTTGAGACCAGCCTTGCCAACATGGCGAAACTCCGTCTCTACTAAAAATACAAAAAATTAGCCCAGCATGGCAGTAGGCACCTGTAATCCCAGCTAGTTGGGAGGCTAAGGCAGAAGAATCACTTGAACTCAGGGATGGAGGTTGCAGTGATGCCATTGCACTCCAGCCTGGGCAACAAGAGCGAAACTCTGTCTCAAAATAAATAATAATACCCAGCATTTGAGAGTGTTTGAGAAAACAGACTATCACATACATATTGGAGTATATACTGGTATAAACTTCTAAGAGAACAATTTCGAATATATACATTTTATTTTACAATATACATATCGGCAGGGCAAGGTAGCTCATGCCTGTAATCCCGGCACTTTAGGAGACCTAGGCGGATGCATCACTTGAGGTCAGGAGTTTGAGACCAACCTGGCCAACATGGTGAAACTCCATCTCTACTAAAAATACAAAAATTAGCCAGGCATGGTAGCGTGCATCTGTAATGCCAGCCACTAGGGAGGCTGAGGCAGGAGAATGACTTGAACTCAGGAGGTGGACATTGCAGTGAGCCAAGATCACACCACTGCACTCCAGACAGAGGGAGAGTCTGTCTCAAAAATAAAATAAAGGCCAGCCACGGTGGCCCACGCCTGTAATCTCAGCACTTTGGGAGGCTGAGGCAGGCGGATCACCTGAGGTCAGGAGTTCAAGACTAGCCCCGCCAACATGGCAAAATGCTGTCTCTACTAAAAACACAAAAATTAGCTGGGTGTAGTGGCGGGCACCTGTAACCCCAGCTACTTGGGAGGCTGAGGCAGGAGAATGGCGTGAACCCGGGAGGCGGAGCTTGCAGTGAGTCGAAATTGTGCCACTGCACTCCAGCCTGGGCCATAGAGTGAGACTCCAACTCAAAAAAAAAAAAAGAAAAATACAGTGTTATTTCTTGCGTGTCTGAATTTTTGAACTGAGATTGATATTGTCTATATATACTCTTCTCATTTCATTCTCTTGCAACCCTACTATTTTCATGTTACATATAAGGAAAAAAGGTTTTTTGTCTTTTGTTTGTTTGTTTGAGATGGAGTCTCCCGGGTTCAAGCGATTCTCCTGCCTCAGCCTCCCGAGTAGCTGGGATTACAGG